>NC_054061.1:41665313-41807813 GCF_017639655.2 Falco naumanni
TGTTATATTTTAGAAGCCTCTGAGTCCCCAGCCAGCGGTAACCATTTGATGTGTATCGTGTCAAATGCAATGCTTCAGAATTAGTTTGATTAAAAATGCATAAAGTTAATGAATTGTCAAAAAACCCAGTGTTCCTTAGAAGGCACAGTTTTAAAAAAATGTCTATTTTAATCTTCGTAATATAACTGTCTCTGGTATTTCTGTCATTTGGTAATGCTTCCAGACACATTCATGGTGGTCATCTTTGATCATATAAATTCAAGAGATTCCAAGGCTTTTTCTATTTGCATAAAAAACAAAGAAAGCATTGTCAGAAATCCCCAAATATGCATTTTGAATCAAGTTTCACCTAAATGCTACACAAAGACTCAGTGTCTCGATGCTAATTTATTGAAAATGCCTTGGCCTTTAGGAATTTCCCATTGGCACTTAGTAGAGCTGAACTCAAAGTGGCAATGGCAAAAAGCAGCCATCGAAACTGTGTTCATGCTGACATCTAAGCCCTAGTGCTCAAATTATGAGTGCCCTGAAACAAAATACTGTAGAAGGAAAAACAAAACATAAAAAATGCTTTAGGTGCCAAGATTTTGTTTAAATGGGGTGGAGGGGAAAATAAGTTTGGGTTGTTTTTTAGTGAAATCTAATGTGCTAAAGACTTAGCACAGAGAAAGAATGTAACGCAAGAAGTAAAAGGTTTGCTGTTTAATGCACAGCTTTGAAGTCAGTGTTTTATATCTATAATTTCTGCATATCCATAACCATATTTAGATTTCGACATATGGTCTGTAAATAACATATGTAAGCCGGATCGTTGAGTGAGATGATTTTTTTTTCCTGCTGAATGTACGTGTTTATTTTATGAGCAGAGACGTGAAAAGTTCATTCATGTCAAAATGTGTTGCTAAGTATAAACATGCTGCTTCACTTTAGGCAGGATCAGGAAAGACCCTGGGTGTGTAATCTGTGAATTGACTCTATGCTGATGTTGCCCAGGTTTTGTATTACTAAACTATGGTTCACAACAACAACAAAAATTTAACCTTTAAATAGAGGCACCAAAATAATTTAAAACAGATTGGAGGGTTTAAAGGGCTCCGAGAATAAGCAGCTCATATTTCAGTTCCTCCCCTCTAGGGCCTACCTATTTGGTGTTCAGAGTTCATCTCATATTGCAGCTGCTTATGTTCACATTTTCTGCGGTGTGTGGATGAAATGTCCAAGGAAAAGAAAACAACAACAAAAAGTAAAATATACAACATTAAAAATATCTTCCCTAAACTAATGGCTTGGCTGTTATTGGGCAGGGAACAGGACAAATCACCCAGAGGCTTTTAAGTAAGAGCAGGGGGAAGAAACAAACAAAGAATGGTGAGAAAGTGCAGAGATTTTAAAGGGACTTTCAGTTTCGGGGGACATTTTTTATTCAAAGTTCGTTCAGGTTATAGAGCATTTTTTTTTTTGTTCTTTTATTAAAAATTTCTTTGTAATTCATTTGGACTTCCTTGCCACTGGGCACAGACAGATAGCAACAACAAACAATTATACTGTGTATTTATCACTTTATTCTGTTTTACAGTGTATCTCTGATTATGGAAACAATACATTTTTTGCACCTTTCCTTGGTTACTATTTGTCAAGAGTAGCCTTTATAAACAATATATTTTCCCATTTTAATAAAAGGCTAGAGCTGCACTAAGTGCGTAGGTTGGGATTTGAAATAAAACCCCATCAGACTGCTAGACTAAGGTTACAAGTCCTCCATTTACACCACACGATCTTATGAGCTAGAAAGCCTTCCACCTATTACATTTTCTAGCCCTACTATTCAAATGTAACAGCCATATACCTATTTAATTAATGAGCTAATTTCAGTCTTTTCACTAGAATATATTGTCCTGCATGTGTGGTCCTGCAACCAAAGTGATTGCTGTAGCAAACAGTCCACTCACACCAAACGTTGTGTTCTAAATATCCAGGCTCTGAGGACATTTTCTTCCTTACATATAAGCTATTCCATTTTTCTTTAGCCTGTACTTATGCATATGTAAAGGTATTATTACGGAGGGCCCAACATCCTTTGATGGCTGAGGAAAATCTAGGTCCTTTGAAGTCTATGTGAATTCTGCTTTCAGCTACGGTGGGGGGAATTTCACCCCACCTGCCTAAGTCTCCCTAAGTAATTCACATGACTTGGTCCAAACTAGGTGAGTACTGTGTTCGCCAGTAAATGGTAAACTTACTGGTTGCTATAACTAGATCCAGTTGTAAAACCAGCAAGGAGACAGGAGATATGGTAGGTATCTTCTCAGACGTGGTCCTTTCCTCAAGTCTGCCTACAGCCCTCTGTATTTCCCTTCTGTTGTACCTCCCTACACTCTTCTCGCAGCAGGGGAAAATTCATGGGGCAGTGATCCTTGTGGCTCCTTTCAAGGCTATCCCAGCCAGCCATGGCTGTTATTCCTGACGTGCTCAGAACCAGTCCTGTGGATTTGACCGAGATAATACTGAGGACTCGCTTTCCTTTGCAACTCTCACTCTCCTTTCTTCAGAAATCTGTTCCTTCTGACTTGTATTAATAGATTGAAACATATAGGCCAGGACAACTAATCTACTGTAGTAATTTTTTAATTAATAATTAGATATAGCTTGTTCTCTCAAGAACAAAGTATTTCCATTATGAAAAAAATCTTTATTCTAGAATAAAAGCTACAATATCATGAATCATGTTCTGAACCATCACTTAAGCAATTGACTAAAATCAGGTGTTTAACAGAGTAAATCAACAAAGCAAAAGCATCCTTATGCAGCGTGTCACTGGAAAGGGGGTACAAATTCCCACGAACAAAGCCAGGTTTCTACCCCAGCTGTTCCAGCTCCTGCTCCAGGGCCAGGTATCTCCAGACAAAGGGATCTTGCTTACATATTCCTCTGAAACTTGTATGGAGGATGATTCTCTTCTGTGTGGATAAGGAAGATAAGGAATTTGCCTTAAAAAAAAAAAAAAAAGTGCTACTAACCTCAGTTGCTCTCTGTTGCACATTGATTTCTTACATGACTGTGTGGTCATATGGAATTTTATGTACCGTGTTTTATTATTTCATTCCCATATCATGTCTATGCTATTTCAGCTATTAACAACTGACTGCCAGAGTTTCTACCACACAAAACTTGGCTTTGCATCTGACTTCAAATTCAGGACTAGCTTGGGAAGGGTATCATATGACAGTCAGCTAATCCTTTTTCACTTTCACAGTGTTTCTAGATGTCTGGCTGAAGAGTAAAACACTTACGAAAGCAGCTACAGAACTTAGCAATCAAGATACCACTAAAGAAGTTTATTCCTGATCTGCAATATCATTTGAAAATGTGGGGGATTAGCATACGTTATATATGGTATATGTTTGTCTCTATTTTCTACATACTTATCTGAAAGGTTAATGAAAATGCAGATGCATTCGTTCCTTTATATGGGTTTACCTTCCATGAGTGCCAGTTTTCAGGCTAATTGATTATGTCAGAAGCTCTATAAATATCAATAGCATATGGAAAGGTTAAGCTGAGGTCTCCACATAACTGGATTCATACTCTTTATTGATGGTACAACCATTATCCAACCATAATGGAAGTGCTTTGAGTGTGAAATAGAGTAGAACGTTAGCTAATTTTCGCCAACGACTGACTGGAGGACTCAAACGGAGTGACTGACTTTTTGCAAACTAATGAACAAACATATGATGTATAATGTGTAAACTAAAACTAGAATTAACAAAAATCAGGGATAATGTATGATAAAAGGTACGTCATAATTATTTTTCCAGTTGTAGTTTAGTACTATTTAGGATGCTCTTTAATTTCTTCTAAAAAACCCCAGTAACAGGCTGTGTTAGAATAACACCTTACAGATAAAAGAAGGTAGTTGACAACATGCAGCTCAGCTTTCACTAACAAATATAAAGATACTTTCTTCCCTTAGAAGAATACTAGGAGTCAGTTCTTCCAAAATATAATTCAATTTTACTACCTTTTCTGAGCATGTTAACAGCAATTTTCAGAACAGCTTTATTTTTCTCTGTTAGTTTTTTTCCTTCATTACTTCTTTTTGGTGGGATACAGAAGAGTCAATCCAACCCTCAAGTGCCATTTAGCTGGTAGCACTGGGTAGCAAAGAGAAAAGTTTTTTCTGATGAGAGCGGTCTGGTGGCGGTGTGAGAGGGGGGTGCTGGCTTGGCTACTTGCTGTGCAGAAACCTTGGTCAGCTTAAAGTTTGAGCAGTTACTGATGTACATTCTACATGCCATGGAGCAGCTGGGGAGGCATATTCAGGCTGCCACATGGAGTTGTAACCCGATTTTCACCCCTGCAGCTGGACTGCACTTGCAGCAGTTTGCCCACCACCCTGCACTTCCCTCTTGCTAGGTTGATCTGTGTGTCCAGCAGGTTTGGCAGGAGAGCAAGGCCTGTGCCTCGCTGCAGTTAATAAGTTAAAAACCACAGAGTAGTGCTTTGGAAATAAAATCTCTGAAAATGTGCCAAGGATTTCTAACCAGCTGGCAAATGCAACTAAAAATCCTGTATATTTCCAACTGAGGAGTTAATATAATGCTTATTTCAGTAAGCGGTATGGGGCAGTATTTTGGCTGTTCACATTAGAAGTTAAAAGAAATGCTGCTGTCTCGATAGTATGTTTTCTTTGCACAGATGAAATACACAGGAACCAATTACAATTCATTATACTGCATTTTGCTCTGATAATGAGTATGTTTAGGCCTCAGAATACATCTGTGCTTTGCCGTATACATTTCCCTTAAATGTAGTATATCACAGCAATTAGAAAATACCGCCTTCTTTTTGTTTAGCAAGATCACTAGAAAAAAAATTAGGAGAAAACCAGATATAATCGATTCCATCCTTAACATCTGTTTCTAACTGCATGAAGCTTCATGTGAGTAAAATTCCTGTACCAGTGAAATCGACAGCAAAATTCCTGTTCAGTTTATCCCAATTGATCAGGGTATTCCTTTAGGGGCAGGCTTCCCTACCCTCACTCACACACTCCACATGCACAATCTCACCCAAATCGGCATGCAGGAAGATATACTTCACTGTGACCCCTGATTCTCAAAAAAACACTGTGTCATCCAATTGATACAGAGTTTATATCTGTCTTGGAGAGATTGGTTTCTCCTACAATTGAGAAGTCATGAGTGACTTTATGCCAGATTTACTTCTATTATTTGCTAAGTATTGTCGGCAGCAGCCTTTGAACTTCGGCAGCTAACCACAAACGAGGTCACCCTGGTTAGGCTATTTGCATGAGAAGGATGAACTGCTGCATGCAGTCCTGTCCCTAGCCTGGACTGGAGGTGACCCACATCATCCTACCAGCTCTGGTCACACTGTTCAGTGGAAACAGTGGCTGATGGCCCAGTTCCAATAGTGGAAATGCAGGAAAATCGTGATTAAACTTATGGCTACAGATGCTTCCACATTCCTTCTGCCCAAATTTTCATCGATCCTTTACAATTGAAAAGTGGAGAATTTACAGTGGATACACAGGGAAAAAAAAGCTGCCTTTCCTTCTGCTAAGAGTAGGGGAAAAAATCTTTTAGCTTTTGACATGAATCTAATATAATATGCTTGATGATTGTCATCCAGACCAGTTGAAAATGAAAGGTCAAATCCAACTCATTTTAGTCATGTAAAGAACCCTACAAAGTCAGTTTGACTAATGTTCTTCAGGGAGAGAAATTTAGCTTTGGGCATTATCTGCAGTGAAAGAAAGTGTAAAGCTATTGCTTTCTCAGAATTGCAGTTAAGGACACTAAAAAAAGGTTTACAAATGGCTGTGAATTCCTTGAGTTAAAAAAAGTGCTGGAGTTTGACTGAAGTTGCTGAAGAGTACATTAAGACCCAGATTTTCCTGAGGTCCAGCAAAGCCTTAGTCCCAGTAGTAATGCCACGCACTCTCCAGGCAAGTGGTATAGCCCCTTGTAGACTGGTGCTTCATCCACCCTCTAAATGGCAGAAAGTTGCTGCAAAGTACATCTAAGAAACCAGACTACACAAATTATCTCTAAAAATAGCACCATTAATAAAATGCTGTTTTATTAAATGTGCTGCTGTTTTCCATTGAGAAATGTGAAGGTCATGAGAAAAGTCACTGCTTTTTCAGATTTTGAAAATAACATAGAGAGATCGCTATGACGTGAATCCCCTGATTTCTGAAAGCATCCCCAAATCCTCGTAAACAGATAATACAATGCCTATGTTATTGTGAGAATGCCTCTGCTTATGAACTGTGCTTAAATAACCTTGTACTACCCCAATTAGATTCACAACATACCTATATTGCAAAGGGCTGTTTTCTCTCTCAATTAGTTGAAAAGGATTAGACACACTGATAGATAGTACTAAATGCTAATGGGCCAGATCCTAAAACCCTTACACTGTTTTCATGCTGTCATTCTGCAGGCATTGATTTCACTGGAGTGCTGAGGAAAACCCGAATATGAACATCAGTATGCAGCTCAATATTTTATGGGTTTTCTTGTCTTGGCTTTTAAAAATATTCTCCCTCTGCTATTCTTTAGCCAGAAGAGCAAAAAGAGCTAGTTCCAGCCCTGACTTCAAAAAAAGTCTGAGTGACAGTACAGAGGCTTGAGGAAATACAAGTTTATATGTGGGCTTTTTTATCATCTCTAATGGCAAAATTAAAATTAGTTCCCAATTAAAAGAGAAAAGCACAAGTACAATCTGAGAACAGCAGATAAAGGGTGGCATGAAGGGAAGATTATTAAGCAGCATAGTATAACAGGACCCCAGGTGCAGAAGGGCCTCATTATACTCACATTCTTGTGCTGCAACATACGGACGTACAGTAAACCAAAAAAAAAAAAAAATATTCCAAAGGACAGTTTTACACAGTGGCTACACTTGAGATGAGTACATGTTTTTTGAAGACAGACCATAACAACTTGGTTTTTACTTCCAAAATACAGTGGCACATTAATTGCTTGATCAGCCAAATGAAACTAAATGTAATTAAGACTAGTGTGGGGTTAATTTGGTCCATAATTATGTTATATAAAGTAAATGAAAATTGTTTCCTTCCTAAATTGCAATTCATTACAATTACAGATATTAAAATAAGATACTATAAAATTACATGAAGCATGTACACATTAATAGCCATTAGTAATAGCTTGATATTTCTATCTAAGCAACAGTTTATTAGAATGCCAAAAGGTTATATTTGACAACTCACATGACTGATTTTTTTCTTCATCCTTTCTGCTCCTCTAGGAAATTCGGTCTTACTGCACACATAACGTATGCCATGTCATATTTAAGCATGTTAAGCATATTAGCTTTAGTTTTAGATTTGCTTTAACAATAATATTTACTGTTCATTAAAATGCTTTAGGTTGATGGCTGTACCTCTGGAATGAACTGCACCAACCTTACAGCTTCTAGAGGAAGTTGGTGCTGCCTCTTCCAGCACAATAGAGCGCTTTGTTTTGGGCACAAGAAGTTCTTGCTAGTAGACAAATGCAGACATAGATCCTCTTGCCTTCAATTTAACTTAAGTGTAAATTTAAAGCTAAGCCCATGCTTAATGGTTTTGCTATGCTTTAGTAGCTTTTTACAAGGACTTGAGTATTTTGTAGAATTGGAGCCACTGGTTCTATACACTGAAATCAATGGCAGTGGTCATGGTGTGCAGGGTCTGACCTGTACCTCTTTTGAGACGAAATATCCCTAGGTATTTCTACAAAGACTTGCAAACTTCAGGGTATCACATTTTGACCACTCTTATGAATTGATTTCCCACTGGTTTTTTCTCTGAAATTTTTCTTTTGGGGACAGAAAATGTCCAGCAACAACATCTTAATATCAGACACAAAGAGTGGCAAATCAACAGTGTAAAAATCATAGCGTCCATGTGATTTTTGAGCTGGTGATGAATGATGGATGCTAGAAATATATGTGGTATTTTCAGTTCTCATGTACATCAGATAACAAGCTACAGGCACAATACTAATTTTTCATTCACCCAGGATACTCACTGAAATAAGTGGAAAAATAGAAAATACAGAATAAGTATTGTTATTAGGGTCCTGCTTCTTCAACTTCAATATGACTAAATTTAGTGTCAACAATGTGAAACCTCTAGCTGCATTGCACAGCTGGGTATCATATTTAACCACAAGGATTAGGCTGTAGTCCTGTGATTACTGAGCATCCTGAATTTCTGAAGTACTCAGTACATGTAGGCTCAGGATCTTCTTATGATCCTTGAAAATCTATGGGCAAATAAGTTTTATTCAAATGTTCTGCAGTTGTTTTCTTTACATGAAATAGTAAGGCATCCTCTGTTAAAGGAAGAAACCAGTGTCTTGATACATGCCTTTACAATGGTTTTGTACATAGTGCTCCTAAATTTGCAAATTTAAAGTAAAATTTATTTTAAAAATATACTTGGTATATCTCTTCTGTTTGTAGTAACTCAGACTCAGGATCTTCAGTTGTTAGAATCATGTTACTGCCAGCAACGGTAAATATATTTGTGTCTTCATCATTAATTCCAGTAATTGAGGATTTCATAAAAGTGGTTTATAAACTGACGATAAAAGATCAGCACCCTACAGTGCTGGCTATACCTGTACAAAACATTAATACGGTCTCATTTAATAAGCTGACCAATAATAACACTAGGTAGAATATCTTAATGATGATATCTTACTTTCAACAGACTAAGAGATATGTCTTGCAATATTTAATTGAGCAAATCTCCCAGTGGCTTCAGTGAAAGTTGTGCTTGATTAAGGACTACAGAATTTCACCTTAATAATATTTTATCATTTATGCATAGAAAAGTAGGGTGATAACAGTTATTAGCATTCCAGGTAAAGTAGCTCATGCAAATTATTCTGCTATTAAATAGTGAGTCACATTGTATTTAATACCCCCAAATAGTTATGTATATTTAACAGGGAAATGACAATAGAAAAAAATGGATTTACTTCAGATGTTGAGCTGCTATGTAAACCAATTATCTATCCTGAGGGAAACAGCTCTGTCTACAACTACTTAGGCTCTAGGGCCTATTACAAATCCTAGAGTGGGCTGTTGTTTCAGTTCTCAAGGGAATCTGCCACGTCACACTGGAAATAGTTGACAATAATTAGAAAGCCTGCTTCTGCCAGTACTGCACACATTTTTAATACCTTTCTAAGTGTTATGGGAGATAATATATAAGGTTTTTAGAATTCCAGTCAGGCTAAGGTGAACCACGGAAAGGACAACTACACAATAGCCCCAAACTGGACTGTGACAGGCTAATTATTGTGGCTTCATTATAAAACCACTTTTTGCATAGGTCACCTGGGAAGTGTAATTAAAAATGCATTATTGGTGTATATTTTTATTGAAGCAATTAAATTAAAAAGCCAAAAAAATAATTATTTGACGAGCAAATAATAATGTTGGTCAACAGTGCTTATCTAAGAAAGAGAGAACATGTTAGTGGTTCATTAACAGTAAATGTGTTAACTGGAATGCCGTTTGAAAAATGAGCCATAGAACAGCTTTTAAATACTCAGATTAAAGGATTTATAATGTCAAGTTTAGCACAGAAATTATAGATAGTATTACATTGCCATGAGTAATAACACCTTTAATCTGACTTAGTAAAATGATTTACTACACATGGTGTGCTTTTCACAATTAGGCAGCTATAGATCCATCTAATATCGAACATCTGTATCAGCCATGTAGAGGGATATCAACACACATGTGTACACACCTAGGCGGACATGCTCACATACATGTAGGAATATGTGGATTCTGTAGAGCCATACAGCATTTGCTGCAGAAAAGCCTTTTACCAATTGCTACCTTGACCATGCAGATCTCAGGGAGTCCTCTTTAGCCACTGTTTAGATCTTCCTGCTGGAGCCATGGGTATGGCCTGGAACCATGAGGAGATGTGAGGAGATACCACAGGAAGGTGGTAGGTTCACCAGGCTTGCAGCATAGGTTTTCTGGACAGCAGTGTGTAGATATCCACTGCCTGGCACAGCGTTGATGTGCTTACGCAAGCCATCTGTACAACACGTACATACTAAAACCAACTCTTTCCAGAAATGCTTGACCGATAGAGCACACACCTGGCAGTTATTTATCATGGGATGAGATACATCCTGAGAGTATCATGTTGGCTGTGCGGCTCAGACTCTCTACAGGACATGCAGCAGGGTGGATGCTTTTACACTACGCTCAGTTTGCAGGCTCTGAAGTTGTCAGCAGATGCACAAAGGATATATTTGAGACTCTCAGAGACATGTTCAGTCTTTCTTGTACAGAAATCATTTGGCGTTCCTCATCATTGCTCATCACAACTGCACACACAGCTTAGGGTCTGCATGTACCAGGGACTTACACACAAGCACTATGACATTTTCTGTCCTTTCTTCTTCTTCTGGTAACTCCTAAATTTCTCCTTGCCTTTAGGTTGTCAGTAATATTGTGCTGGCATTGCCAAAGGACTCACAGTCCTCTGAGATCTCTCTCCTGAGATGAGGATGCTCCATCTGTGGATATTCTTTAGGCCGTTTTCCTCCAAGTTCTTACTCTTAATTTCATCTGTTATTTTATTGTCAAGTCATTCGTAAGACCTTTCTGTAATACTTTACACACAGATTTAATCCTGGATAATTCTCATCATCTGTAAACTTTGCTAACTCACTCCTTACCATTTTCCAGATAATTTATGAATATGTTGAACAAACAGCAGAATCCCAGGAGAGATCTCCAGAGGATTCTGCCAGTAATCATCCTTCTCTGTGAAAATCAACCACTCACTGTTCCCCTTTGTTTCCCTTCTTTTCACCAGTTGTGAATCCTGAGGAATACCTTCCCTTTAGCCCATGACTAATCCTCAAGTTTTTGTTTCTATAAGCATCTTTGGTGAGGGATTTTGTTGAAAGTCTGTTGAAAATCCAGTCACACTGTATCAACTGGCTGTGTTATCCATACACACATAGATGCAATCTAACAACTATAGAAGATTTTGGGGCATGACTGCTGTACAAAAGTTAATCTTGACCCTCTTCCCATATTATTACTGATGTTTTGTTATGGTCTCTACTTGTTTACCTGATGCAGAAATAAATTTCCAGGCCTGCAGTAACTGGAATCGTTTGCACTTTAGTGAAGACCGATGTCACATTAGTCACGTTTTCTTTCTCTGCCTCTGTGGCTGCTTTAAACAAAGGCATCATTACTGTCTGATTTTATGTATGAGTTCTCAGACAGCTTGGGTGAATACCATCTCACCTTGGCAATTTCTTCTTGTCCCCATCAGCTAAAATGTTCTAACATTTTGTCTGTTGTACTGATACCACAATTTGCCAAAATCTCCTAGTTCCTTGCCTCTCCAGATGGGCACTGGTATAAGCCCTCTGACGTGTTTTTAGAGTAAGAAATCCAAAC
This sequence comes from Falco naumanni, assembly GCF_017639655.2. Lineage (NCBI taxonomy): Eukaryota > Metazoa > Chordata > Aves > Falconiformes > Falconidae > Falco > Falco naumanni. The sequence continues at coordinate 41,676,807 of NC_054061.1, forward strand.
AGGGTTGTTTTGTTTTGATGGATTTGTCTTTGAGTTCTCTTTCTACATTATCTTTGCTCTTTTTCTCCCCCTCCCTCAATTAAACTCTCAGTTTTATTGATTTGATTTGATTTGATTTGATCAGTTTTATTGAGTTGATACAGTAACAGCTTTCCCTTGGCTTGGTAAAACTTGGAGAACTTAGGGGCTGCTGTAGTTTTGGGAATGAATTCCGTGTTTCAGGAGAAGGTTGGTCATTCCTGATCGCAGGCACAGATTTAAGCAGGCCACATTCCTTACTGAAGATATCCTTCCTTACGACCGTGTTAAACTCTTTCTTCAGGTATATTTTATCGCACCCTAAATATTGTCATATTTTCATAATAGAAAAATTTACACACAAGTAAACATCTACGAAAAAGGCCATTCTGCGCTCAGCACTGTAAATATAAATGTATTATGCAGTGACCTTCAAAACAGCGAGGCCTGATCCTCCTCTCAGCGAAGCCGCGGGAGCGAGCCGCCGGCTCTCCTCCTCACAATAGCACCCTGTTACAGCCAGGCGCTGAAGCGTTCTCATCAATAAACAAGAAGTGACTCTTTTGTTACTGCATTTGATTTGAAGACTTTTTCAACAATAACGAAGTATGTCTAATGGTTATATCCTTTCTAATAATAATCTCTTCCAGACATTTCTCCCCCTCTCTCTCTTTCCACGTTATATATGTATGTATGCATGGATGTACGACTGTGCTGAAACCAAAGATAAGTTTCTGCCCTTTTATACAATTTTCATTCCTAACACGAGAGCAGAACTTATGCTCCAATTTGAAAAAATGCCTAAACCTAAAAATGAATTAAACACACATAAAGTTCTGTTACTGGTCAGACCAAAACCCTAAGGGTTGCATTCTGTATTCAATTACACAAGTGTTACTCCCGTTGGAGTCAGGACTGGAGGGCAGAATTCAGCCTGAAATTGTAAACAAGAAAAATCTGAACTGAGCCTGTTCTTTCCTTAGTATGCACTAGTATGTACCAAGATATTGTTGAATATAAGGTCTCTTATTTGGGAAAAAGGGCAAAAAGAAAAAAATCATTGAGCAATTGGGGAAAGATTTCTCCAGGATAGAATTTGCTGTCTAGATGCTTTAGCACGGAAGGGTTTGTTAAAGTGAGGAAACCTGTGTTTTCAGACTCCCAAACTGAGCTTATTTTGACTTATTCCTCTGCACTGTGTCTTCCTCAGCCATGCCTCTCTGCAGCTGCCCCTCCCGTACTGGTCTGCAGTTCCCTCACCCTTTCCTGACACCAAATCCAGACGCACTCCTTCCTTGATACCCACAAGAAGCAGGACAGCAAATGACAATGATTTTCTTGTGCTTATTTCAAAATCTGAAGGTTGCTTGTGCTTCCCTGATGGAAGTTGTGGGGCTTGTTTTTGAAGTCTTTTTCTTTCTCAGATGACATCCTCTCTCTGCCCTAGCCCAATTATTTAATCTCAGGGACTGCTTTTCTTTTTGGTGAAGGCCTTATCACATTTTTGAGTACTACAGAAATCTGAGCGGAGGGTGGGCACAAAATACAGATGTGGAAGGTCTGCATTTTCAGAGAGCACCAAGCTGTGAGTCTGCTCTCTGCATGACTCCACAGCTTGGGAAGCTTCCATGGTTAAATAGGCACATGAGCCAGGCAAGTCTAAATGAGGCACCAACTACTTGGTGTTAGAAAGAGGGTCCGAAACCGGAGGCAGAAGAATGTTACATTTCAAAGAGCTATATGTGTAGCTAAGGTACAATTTAGATAAAGCAGAAATTATATGAAAAACAAAGCCTGAGACAAAGCTGACATTCATTTGGTTGCCACAGAGGATGCTGCACAGACAGTTGCCATTTTAGTGTATGAGCTGTCTTCCTGTCTTGTAGAATGGAGCCATTGTCAGCAGTGGCCGTCCCTTGCGGCTGGACAAAGGGCAGCATGGGGGTGCGAGCCACCAAAAGGCAGCGCTGTGCGGGACGGGGGCTTGCTGGAGAAGGCTGTGCAAAGCACCTACTCCATGCTGCTGCTGAAGAGTCAGCACTTCAGGGGAAGTTTCTTGTGAGTTGTGGCATAATGTATTTTTCCATCTTTTTCATCTCACATGTGAACAGACCTAGCCGGTATATGATTCTCCAAAAAAGAATCTTATCTGAAGCTTAGTAGGGATATTAACAATGTTTGAGTGTGTTCACAAAAATCATTATTTCAGTTTGTCTGCGTGCACATTTGGAGCCACAGCACAATTTAATGTTGCTGGTTTTAAAAGCTGGCTCTGGTTGAACTGAGATGCCCGATGGTCACCACTGTCTCCCATGACAGAAGCTTGGGAGACTTTGCAGCGTGATATACTGCCTGGTTTACTTGGGCTTAGGATTCCTCACAGAAAACAGCATCCTCTCTCCCAGTGAAACTGTGACCTACTGGCCCAAATACTTCATCTGATCTCAGCTGCTACGATATCTTAGAAATAAATAGGACTTGTGCTAGCCATGCAGTGATCCTGATCTTTGAAATCTTTATACATCCAGCTTCATTCTGACATTAGAGAGGGTCTGGTAACCATGCAAAAAGTGTTAGCTATCTCTAATATATGATAAAACTATAATAAATGTAGAAATTGATGAAATGAGGAGCAAATGATTATGAACATTGTTAGGCAATGCACAGGTTCAGGGAAGATGAACTTTTCTTTTAAAATGTTCTAAAACTACCCCTAAAACTTTAAGTGGCAGCAAGCATGAGCAGGCTTTAGTTCTGAGCTTTCCTTCCTGGAAATAGCTGGAAGGAGAAGTGCTTCAAATAAGAGGTAACTATTAAACTGCAAGTCAAGGGTTAATTTTTCTTTTCTTGGGGAAGCAGTAAAGGTTGACTTTTTCCATTCTGTGTTATATGTGGCATTATACGTGGCAGCTGCAACCTATTTATAATCCCTAATTCTGATAGTTTATTGCCATTGTGGGAGATGAAGGATTTGGTTCTTGGTCTAGAATTCCAGGTGTCTGAGAGATTTGCAAAAGCTGTGAAAAAGGGAAAAATGATGCAAAGAATACAACATTTGTGAAAATATCATTTAGATTTTGGTCATCAGAGAAGAGGAATGGATGGTTCTGGTCATCTGTTGAATGGACATTTCAGTGCTTGGGCAAGCAGAGTCAAGCAGACTTGGCACAGTCATGGGTTTAAGTTACTGCTTTGAAGTGTGGCACCATCATATAACTTCCAGGTCTGAGTAAATGTTTAGTTGTCTCCAATCTACCTAAACTTGCAGTTTTCATTCTTGGTCATTTTGCGTTGTCCTGCTGACCCTGGAGACAACAGCCAACTTTGTCCTGTTTCAAATGCTGCTTCGGGGAGTGCGGTGCACCCACAGTGGAAGCTGAGCTGGAGGTACAATCATCCAGCTCCCGAACAAATCGGGTCAGTACTAGCGCAAGTCTGCTCGGATGTAACGGGTAGAGTCCCAGCTGCACAAAAGGGAAAGGGCATACACGGAATAGAATTTCTTACTATGTCTACTTAATTGAACTATCTTTTCCACAAATCTTTTGCATTTTCTCTTCTCTTTTCAAATTCACAATTATGCAGATTTTAAGGCAAAATGGAATGCTATGATTATCTATTCTAATCTCCTCCTTTTCACCCAAAACATAAGCCAGAGAACTTCCCTGAATTAATTTCTGCTTCTAGTCTTACAGCTATGGTTGAACTGAATATAACTTTTAGAGAAATACCGATCTTAATATTTTCTGGTGATGAAAAGTCCTTTGCAGTCCTGACTTGCTAGTTCACATTGCTTAATTACCCACATTGTTAAAAATACAAGCCTTATGCCTAGTTTCAATTGTTCTCACTTCTGTTTCCAGGTGTTGGATCTTATCGTATCTTTCTGCTAGGCTGAAAAACTGTGCATTTTTCAAGGTACTCTTCCTCATGTAGATAACTACGGATTTGAGAAAATCTGCTCTTTTGACCTTCTCTATGATAAGTTCAAAGTCTTACCTCTGCTGCCTTGGTAGCAATGCCCAGATTCAGATTTGAGCAAGCAGCTCGAACCAAGTTCATGGCTCTGTACTAGAGGCCCTTCCTTGCCTCTGATGCTCATCACTTAACTCCATACTGCATGGTGGCAGTGGCAAACACAAGCTTGCCAGCTACCCAGCTGGCCTTTCTCACACAGGGATGTTTGCACAGAGACAGACCTTGTGTAAAGATGTGCTGCTGAAGGCAAGAGGGAAATACCTGTTATTCATTCCTGAATGTCTGCATGAAATAGGGCAACTTTCAGGCTCTGATTATGGAGATGAATTTATTAGCCACTGTGACATTTTGCAACTTTTGATCCTCACCTACATCTTGGGGTTACTTTTTTTGCTGGCTTTGTTGCAGGAATATCAAAAGATGACAAACTGCAGTTACACAGTCAATAGTGCTAAAACCCAAGAGCATCAGATCTTCTAAGCCACCCCAAGAAGTTTTTGCATTAGAATAAGTGTTAAATTCATTCCAAACTAGGCAGGGACTGAGTCAACAGAAATATGGCATGGATGATCAAGACTATGGATTCAGGAATACCTCACTCAGGTGTGAACTGATCGTGTTAGTAACATATCCTTAACACCAGCATTTTTAATGTTTACATTTATGTTTTGTAGCTTTTCAATTTTTTTCCTACCTGTTTTCTGAACCCTCTCTGATTTCCTTAAACAGCTTCCTTAAAGTGTGTGAAGCAGTGTGGGATTCCAACAGCAGATGCTCCAATATTGAGGCAATATAAACTTCAATTATTTTCCTCTTTACTTCACTAAATCATATCCTTACTTGTAGTTGCCACAATTGCTACTCAGAAACAACACATACTCAGCTGTCTGCCATGAACATTATTTCTTCTTTTTCATGGAAATGCTGCATGAAGATCTTACAGACCAGAATTCCCTTCTTCTAAATACGATGTGTATTTTCTTCTAGATGAACAGCCTTTCCTTGTTGGCATTGAAGCATGTATTTGACTGTGTTAGCTCTCTATGTGATGCACACCCTTTTATATCAGTGATGTGCTTTTATCCTTATTTATCACTTCTAAATCTTTCCTTTATATGGAAACTTTATCAGAAGTGATGTGACTAGATGCTTTTTACAGGTTGCTAATAAAAATATGACAATGTGGGAGAAAGTTCCAGTGAGATCCTACTAGAAAGACACCTGCGCAGTGATAATTTCCCACTTACAAGTAGACTTCAAGAGCCACCAGCTGATGATTAACTTACATAATATACAAACCAGCTATATGGTTCTAGATCCCAAATTCAAATCTTAAAAAATCACATCAGATGCTTCGTAGATCTTATTACATCAACAATATTGTCTTTACCAAGCAAACTTTTATTTTCATCAGATAGTTTGATAAAATCTTTCTGCCATTAATGCAGTTGATCAACGTTCTGAAATTCTCTTGTTTAATTCTTCAAAACAAGAGTTTCACACCGTTACTGCTTGATATAAGCAGGACTGTAGCTTGTAGTATTTTTGTGTATGACTTTTTGTCATAGTAATGTCAAGCTTTATTGGCACTAATTGAAGTCTAAGCTAGGAATTATTGAGATCTTCTTGAATCGGGCTGAGAAGAAGCTTGTGTATGATCTCATTTCTTGTTAAAATACTTTTTAATAACCTGACATGGAGAGGACTTTGAAGTTTGTATGGCTCTGCCAATAAGCAAAAGTAGTGTATCTTTTAAATACAATTGCTTCATTCATTATCCTTTTCTGAGATTTTCTAGTGACTTGAAAATTGAGCTCATAAAGAAAGGCCCCTCACTACAAGTAAGACATTGAGGTGCTGAAGTGTGTTCACAGAAGAGCAACAAAGCTGGTGAAGGGTCTGGAGCACAAATCTTACGAGGAATGGCTGAGGGAACTGGGGTTGTTTAGCCTGGAGAAAAGGAGGCTCAGGGGGGACCTTATCGCTCTCTACAACTGCCTGGAAGAAGGTTGTAGGCAGGTGAGTGTTGGGCTCTTTTCCCAAGTAACAAACGATAGGATGAGAGGAAATGACCTCAAGTTGCACAGGGGAGGTCCAGATCGGATATCAGGAAAAAATTTCTTCACTGAAAGAGTTGTCAGGCATTGGCACAGGCTGCACAGGGAAGCTGTTGAGTCACTGTCCCTGGAGGTATTTAAAAGACCTGTAGATGCGGTGCTTAGGGACATGGTTTAGTGGTGGACACGGTGGGCTTGGTAGTCCTGGGCTGACAGTTGGACGCTATGATCTTAAACGTCCTTTCCAACCTAAATGATTCTATGATTCCAAGTCCTGCATTGTTTGTTTAGAAACCATGGGTAATATTCAGTTTCTACACGTTTAATTGTGAATCTCTGTGCTAAGCAAATCAAACTACAACAACTTTGTTTGCATTGAGTAATAACCTGATAATAAGTTAATGAAAAGCAGAATGGAGAAAAGTGTGAGGAAATATTAAAGATAGCTATGTATTTGCATGTACAGAATATTTATGTAATGCAGAAATACTTGAAGTAATGCATCTCACTTGAATGCATATGACTTACCATATGAATCTGTAATGTAAGCATATACATATGGAGAGAGCATGTGCGTATGTATGAGCAAAACCAAGTAGGAGAGCAGGTGGTGTAAGCCAAAGTAGAAGGCAAAGCAAAGTGAGGTCCTCGGCCAGGATGGGGATGCTGGGACAGTCTTTACAGGGAAGACCATGTCTCTGGGAAATGCCGGTCTCTGGCACAGAGGAGTAGGGTGTGTGGTATCTTGGATTCAGACTTCTGGAGCTTACAAAACTTCATGGTCTTCCAGGAGAGAGCTACCGTAAACAGCATGTACACTATGCCCTTTTTTGCTAGGGAGCTGGAAAGGTGGTAGCTCCCATATGAGGGTCTCAGGCCAGGCAGGGGAAAGGTAAGTGATGGGAAGACATCTCTGATCATCCATCCTCATCTTCTGAATCCTTCACTGTGAATGCTTGACCTGAGCAGCTGGGAAACATTGAGCATCCAGTTTTGATCTGAAGATACTAAGAGCTGGTATTACTTGAAAGATAGCTATATTTTTTGTTTTGTATATAGTTTCTTGCTCAGTTGAATTTGTCCAACTTCCACTTGCAGTCACAGCTTCTTGTTCAGTCTGTCTACACTATATTGAAGAGCTCTTTAGTGTCTGGTTTTCTCCCTGTAATCAAATTTGTCGCCTCAAAGTATTGCATCCAGAACAAAATCCATCAATAGAGGTAGGAAATGATCAACACCTTTGTCAGCACTCTCATCAGAGAACAAAAGATAAAATGAACATGTAGATTCAAATAATAAAATCTGTTGAGCGTGTGCAGTTCTGCACTGAGATGAGGGCCAGTGTCCTCTTGGAAAGCCTGAAGCAACATTATCATGCTGAAAATTACTGGTACTGAAACAAAGTGCTTCACTTTCAAGAACCAGGCAACCCATAACTCTTACATGCACAGAAGTGCCATATATATATGTGTATAAATATATATATTGTGTAAAGTAATTCAGCTGTATATCATATGGCTGGTATAATTTTAATTGCATGGCAAAACATGAGAGTATTTCTAGAAGCAAAAGATAGTTGGGAACACCTGCCTCCTTATGTTCAGTGTATACATTTGTTGACTTTCAATATGAACTGCTTATTGAGGAATTGTAGCTAACAAGTCCAAAAAGTGACTTTACAATCTGATGAATCTATGGAGTTAATTCACTTTATTTTTCTTTTTTCATAACTCTGTTGTCCTCACAAAAATCATTAAAAAGTACATCCTATAGTTGTTTCAAACCCTTTCCCAAAGGTAGAAAACTCATCCCTGCAGTTTGCCTTGTTTAAACCAGGTTGAACACAGAAATTTAGAGTATACTGTAGAAAATAATCCTGTATGGTCATGAGGAGGAGTAGAGAGTACAGCCAAGCTCTTGCTTTTATAGTTTTCCAATATCACCCTGAGATCACACAGGTCTATGGAACGTCTTTCATAGTGTAAATAAGAAAAGAGGAAAAAAGCAACAAAAATGTAATTTCTCAGATACTTCTTTATAATGAAGTGCTGGCTGTCGCCTATATATACAGAGCACTGGAAACCCCGGACAGCATCCTCAGCCCCGGAGATGGGGCTGGACCCTCAGCACTCGTCGCCTCGGTAACCAGTGGGGCCTCCTTGCCAACAGAAAGTGGACACAATTCCCACTTTTCCAGGATTCCTGCATCATTCAAATGCCACCACCCTACTCAGCCTCAGACTGACCTGAACATGAACCAGGAACCTTTTGAGGATTATCACTGCACAGCCAGGTGTGCCGGAGGATGAAGGCTTAATCTGACCCAGGACCGGGTGTTACGATTTATGTTCGTTCACAGCTTGGCCAGGGTGACTGGAATATCCACCACCACAAATACACAATAAATACACACATATATATGCACTAATATGTGTGCAACTTCTTCTTACGCTATGTATCATACAAATTGTTAAATGCACTAAAAAGATCTAGAATACATAAATGTGCAGTGTTTTAGCCTGTAACAGGCTAAAAATGAGTCGTCGTTTTTTTTTCTCACTGGTTTCAGAACTTTTTACAATCAAATCTTCATCTCCACATATTGTAGACGTGCACTCAATCTGACTACTTTTTTATGGAAAAGAAACCCCAGAAACTCCTAAGTCACTTTGGGTCTTTGCTGAACAAAACAAGCTTGTTAAAAATGACAATCATCCTGCTGAGAAACGCAGAGCAAAAGGCACATGAGGAATGACCAGCAGCTCGCTGCGGGCTGGTCTGAGGCTGAGCTGTGTGTGGCAAATGTCTCTAACATGGAAGGAGGAGTACTCCTTCCCACGGGAGCGAGTCCTGGCACAGAAACCTTCCTGTGCCCCAGAAGGAATTTAGACAGTGGTAGGAGTGTATGCAGCGTTGATTATACCAGCCCTTCTTCCCCAGACATCGCGCCCCCTCAGCTCCGCGGGAAGGGACGGCTACGCTCTGCCTTCTGCCCGATGGAGCTCTATACTCGGGCGCAAGTGTAAAACTTGCCGACATGTTAGGCAGGATCACAGCTGGTCTTGAGAAATGTGTCTCTCAAATGTCAAAACAGCCATCACAGACACAGAGAGAAACCAATGGAGGACAGCAAGCTGCAGCAAGGAAGAACCCGCGTTGCTATCAGAAATGGATGATTATGTATTTCCATTCACCGCTGGATTTACTTCTGCTTTTCTTATCAAAACCCCATCCTATTGCTGGTAGCTTTCAAGTCCAGCTACATATAGCCTGAAAAGCAATACCAGGAAGTATAAAATTCTTCCTTTCTATCAATCCCAGGGCGGGTTTCTCCTGGCTGCTTGCAGGGAAGTGCTCGTTCTCCCTGTAGTACAGCTCCTTTGGCGGTAGAGGGCACTTAGAATATGGACAAAACATACAGAAATGCCTTCTGAAACTTCCCTCTGAAAGCTTTTGTTTAGCTGTGTGAAAGCTTCAATGCTGTCAAATGTTTTCTAGTTTAAAATATGGAGATTTTTAACAGTGTTTGACTTTGTAGATTATTTAGTATCTCTGCTTTAAACAAAGTTAAAAAGTTAATTTTGCTTTCTGTTCGAGGCGGATTTTAGCATTGTAAATAGTCTATTTAGGTTTATGTTTTTTGTCTGGTATGCTATCAGCAAAGCAACAATATTTTATTTTGCTGACACTTGGAGTAAAGGAAATATTTTTTCCTTAGAAAGCAGTGAAAATAATGTAAGCAATATTTTAGGTTATTCTGGGGCCAAATGAACCCATTCCAAAACAGGGAACCTCAATTATACAAGTGGTACAGAAAAAAGATACTGCAATGAAAACCTAACAAGGGGAAAAATGTGCCCCATTACTACATTTTGATTCTTCTAAGACAAATATGAAGCTTTCACGAGAGCTCATAGGACTGGTTCTTTAGGCTGCTAAGCTCATTTATCTCCCCTGAAGTGTCTGGAAAGATTTGGATCTTCAGGGGACATAAGGATGTCATCGATAGTTGAATATAAATGTTACAGCTCTGTTCATAGTCAAATTATACATTTCAATTACTCCCATTAATAAATTTTACTGTTGAAGTGAGTGGACTGTACTTCACACCTGCACAAACTTCAGCAATAATCCTATAAATGTAACTTAAAGTGAATTTCCCTTAGAAGTCAGTGACATTCACTTATTTGAGGTGCTTCTTTCAGGATCAGGCATGCATGGCATATTTTCTGCCACTTATGGTAGTTGTAACAGTAATTGATAAGAAAATCATGTTATATCTCATACTTTTATATGAGAAAACATCAGGAGCATATACTGCAAAACAGGACAAAATAGGCAGAAAAATTCTCCTCCTGTAGCTATTTGAGGGTGTTGAATCAGGTCCATAAGCGGAATAAACTGATGTAGCTCCAGTGACTGAAATGAAACTCTGCGGATTTAGAGCAACTGAGGAACTGGTAAATTGTCTGTCAAAACACAGGAGTCAAACAGTGTGGGTGGGTTCTGGTTATATTAAATTACTGTCAGCATTCACAGAGCTTTGAGAACAGGACAAGGAGAGGACCTTCTTTTCTAAACCTTCTTTCATATATAGTAACACAACATTGAAGTGGCTCATTATTTTTGTTTGGCCTAATTTGTGGTATCACTTGCAAGACTTCTACAACTAGTACGAAACCAACAGATTAATACTTTTGCAAGCATAAACTGGTGTAGATGCACTCATTTACATTGAACAATTACATCAACAGAGATCTTGATTTAGCAGGGCCAGACATATAGCCATCAGATAACTTTTCTCACTCAGCTCATTAAATTCTTCTGATGAAGCATCCTGAGTGAGTTTCAGTAGGTATGGTGTCTCTCCTTACCAAAATTCCATCTTCCCTGTCCTGTGGCTGATCTGCCAATAATAGGCTTTTGCAGAGACAGTGGTTAGCAGATCTTCATCAGTTCAGCCACAGCACAGATAAAATTAATGTATCCATCCTATCAGAGGATATTACCAATTTCATTTACGTGGAGGCAGGATTTGTGCACTCCTACTGATGTAGCTATCAAGAAAACAGACCAAGTCAAGTCTGGTTGATCACCAGCAGAAGAATCAGTGAAGAAGACAAAAGCCTTGGCTGCTCCTTGTCCTATTTGAGTGAGATGGGTAAGAGGTGGTGGAAAGTCTGCTGCACCTGTTCTTGCAAAAGCTGCTGCTGTAACCTGTTTGCACACAGTGTCTGTGGTTGCTGCCCACAGTGCTCTTGTACCTCATGTAATGGGTGCCTCTTCCTGCTTGCACATCGTTTCTACCAAAAAGGTAGCACCAGTTTTCTTCTGATTTCTGTACACTCTGTGAAACAAAGGCACCGTATGAAGCAGAAGTAATTGCTATGCATGCAGCAAAAACCAAGCACTTATTTTTATCTCCATTTCCAAAGGCTGAAGGAACATGTTAATTAACTAAGAACTTTCCATTTGAAAACTAGAACACTGGGAGAAAGCAACCACTGGAAAGTAAGAACTCAGCTTTTGTCAGCCAGCTATCAAACCAGTACAGTGGTTCTCAAAGATTCCCCCCGATGCTTATTCCTACTCCCTTTTGCTCAAAGTCTGAATGCTGCTTATCACATTGTTAAGATTCGACATAAAAACATGTCTCAGCAATTGGAATTTACCCTTTGAACTTCATCCCCTCGCTTTGTCCCCCTGCTGTGATGCACAAGCTTTGTCTTCACCAAACATCACCGTTACACTGGTGAAAACTGCTTTTTGCACAAGTTCAAAAACTCAGCAGACAGCAGGGATGAAAGCATATATAGATATAAAAATATATATGTAATTGTTGTGTTGTCTCCTTACTGCACCCAGAGAAACATCAGGATTTTCTGGGTTTTGCCATTTTACATGCAAATACTTTTGTGCAATGATGCACCCAGTGAAAACAGACCTAGGAGTGGTGAATTATTCAGTATGCTGAAATACTTCTTTTCATTTAAACACTTTCTTGCACTGTGCATGGGCATGCACATGCCCGTGTAGGGCTAGGAATAGGTATCGCCCTGCTCCTGGTCTCTAAACTTCTACGTGGGGTCACTGTGGAGGAACAACACATCTGCTTATGCCAGTTATTTGATGACATATGGTAATGGCTGCAGTGTTAGAGCTGAATGTGACACACCACAGCAAGTTAAGCAAAATAAACCTGCTAGCCTTTCTCCCTACCTCTATGGAAAAAAAAATAATAAAAAAAATATGTTTTTCTTTTGTATGGTGAAGAGCCATTATTAGCTGTGGAAAAAAAAGATACAGTTGAGTGTTTCAAGTGCTTGGTTTCTGTGTATCTGTGTGTATGAGTATAAAAACTAACCAGGCAGGTGGATCTGCATTGGTAAATAGGGCATTTCATACACACAAAAACACATATGCATGCACACATGTTCAACAACATTAAACCAGCTTTTAGGTAAAAATAATACCCTCAGACGAGAAGCTGAGCCCAGTGTTAATCTATCAGGCATGCAAGTATGGTCTGTGGTGCAATCTGAGGATAGCTCTACTGCACAATTATGAGATTATATCCTCTTTAGAGGGTATAATTATGCCTCCTCTATATATCTTATTTAGCAGGCATAATGCCTCTCCCCTGAAAGTAAAAAAACTAGTACATAGAGATAGAGTGATTTTTTGCTTCCAGCACACAAAAGGCTGTAGACATCCAGAGAGCTTTTGTATGCAGGATCTTTGGGCTACAAAGAACAGGGCTGGACTCCTGATACATACTTAAAAAAAAAAAAAAAAAAAGAAAAAAAAAGCTACAACCTTTGTGGCTTTTGGCGAGAAGAAGCTATGTCTTGTAAGAGTTCCTCCAGATTCATTCTCACAGATGTCTTAGTAATGACTGTTTGACAGCTTAAATTAAACATGCCAGTCAGTAGCATCGGGATTTTTCCTAGCCATAACAAAATTAAGGACATCTTTTTAAGCAAACTCTACTTTGCATTTAGCACCATTAGCTATCAGTATAAATGGGTACAGGTGTTACAGACTCAGGGGGTACAGAAGAGGTGGTAATAAGGCAGTGGCATGTTTTACCCAGAAGGTGATCGATAATTTCATTTTTTCTTTCCTGTTTCGTTGCACTGTTTAATCTTTCCAAGCTCAGATCAAACGATTGCTCATTTTAGATGATAAAGCTTATTGCTACTGTCTGGTATGTGTGATGACCGCTTAATAACATGCACCATCATAAGGCAGTAGCTCTTTTTAGTTTGTTTTCAAAGGTGGTAAGGAGTCTCATCGCTATACTGTTTTTCATAGAGCTGAGGTTGCTACAAACCTGAAGATAAATCTGCAAATCTATGTGACCATTCTTTATCATTGTCACTAGCTTAGTGGTGGTCTGCCATTTTTCTTGAAAGCCGGGCACCAACTGCTGGCCAGAAGTATTTTTCACTGAATTCTTTGTACTTTAAATAAACTACTGCTTCAAGAACTGCCAAGTGTTCCTCATTCATCTTCAGGACACAGAGCTTCGTGTATATCTTTGCAAGCCTTGACTCTGTGAAATGTTTGTCTCATCTCTCTGCCATGTATAGCAGTCTTTCAACTCACTTCAGGTTTATTGATGGCCTTGACTAAATTAATGCAGATGTAATTTTTTTAAAAAGGTTTACACTACGACTAATCATATGCAAAATAAATCCTCATTTAGAGAAAGTTATCATATATTCTCCTCCTCTTGTTCCAAACGGTCTTTCTGGATTCATACAGTAAATGTTGCTGAAAGTGTAGGGAAGGGGAGACTGTTGTTTCCTTTGGCATTTCTCATCTTAAAGTGGTAGAAGAATATGCATCTGCTTTTCCCTGTGGAGGGGGAGATAATATGATAACCTTCTGATTATATACATAAGCGGGAACTGATCAGCTTCTCTTGTGGTTCGTTTTTAAGGGCAAGTTCCAGTTGGATTGTGCTAATGCACATATTCATGAATCTCTCCAAACAGGATTCACTGCTCTCCAGGGAACTGTTGAAGTATGCATCATTGTTTCAATGAAGTATCTTCATTATAAAACATAGGGACTATAAAAGGTGAATACCATTTGCCTCGGCCTAATATAATCTCTAGTTTGACTTTCTCCCACTATAGTGATTTTTTTTTAACAAAATCAGTGAGAATAAAATGAGACAATTTCAAATGAAATATTACATGAAATTAGGTACATGTGCCTTGATGAACAGAGTATTTTCTTTTCCATTGTTTTATTGAAACAGGAGAAAATTAATATCAGCGGAATAAAAAAGATCTTTAGGATTGCATAGCTGATTCAAAGCAGCTCAGAGGGGATTTTTGGTCTCTAGGAGTAGATAGTTTCCTACTTCAGTGCCTTAAAACAGGTGGGTATAATGTTGAGTAAAGTAAACATTTAAGATTTGAGAAAGGCAGATGTTGGGATCTTTACTGAAATCAACCACAAAAAGGATTTTGCTTATTGCAAAGAATGGGGTTACAGAAATGTCTCTACAGGCTTTAAATTATGAGTCAAGTTTTATGGTTTTTTACTCTATAATTATTTTAAAGGGTCATGCATATTACAGATAGCAGTTAGCATTGCATTTAAATATAGTGAGGGAAAAAAGAATGCCGCAGTATTATCTGAAGAGACTTCTTAAGGCAGGGAGCATTATGGTGAAGAAACACAATCACTTTCCTGTAAACAAATATATAAATATGTTATATATTTATTTACTGTTTACATATAAAAATAAATAAATGTGGGATTTTTTGGAGTACAATGAATCACTCAGAATTTTTTATGTAGCTTGTAGCACTCTAGGCATTGTATAAACAAGGAGATAGGCATGATCCTTGTTCAGGGAGCTTGTGATCTGAGAGGGGTATAGACAACTCTGTTCAGATAGATATAATATAGTATGTAGGTTGAAGGTCCAGTGTTAAAAGTATTAAAATAATATTGGACTGTTTTATTGTTTTGCTTTATATTCTAGAAAAAATAACATGGCATTCAAGGTAAAATACTGGAGAATATATCTAGTTCTGGATGGCCTTGTGACTTCAGATAGCTTTGTGTTACATTAGAAAATGTTTTATATTTTAGTTTGTTTTCACAGTGTAAAATTCATGCCTGTGTATAAGAGCAAAACATGGCCTATGGCCCACTTAAATTCCACTCAAGGTGTATTTGGAAAGCTTAAGTGGGGTTTATATAGTGAATAGGACTTTTCCTGGCACTTTGATCCATGATGGATTTCTCTTGTTGTAGCAGTGGTGACACAAGTCATGTGTTCTATAATGACACCAGATTTATGAAAACCTGTCATGGTCAAAACCAGTCACATGCACACACATAAAAAAATAAAAATCTGGTGCTACATCATCAGCAGTGTTAGAATTACACATATTTCACAGTTTGGTTCAACGTCACCGGGTCTCTGACAACAGATAGCTGGCATTCATAGTATGACTGGGAGTTTCCAGCCATCCCCCTCCTCCTCCTCCAAATTCTGTTTAATTGAGTATGTTGACAACCAGGCCTTGAAATATGCTTTGCTGTCAATGACTTCTTTCTAAAAGGCAAAACATCAATGTGAGTTTCTATACCACTTTGTTTTGTGATTAGTATCTTTGGTGGCAAACCGGTGCCTGCAGAATGTACCCATGTTAGTGTGAATCATTCATGAATATACTACATTTATGTATACAACCATATATAATCATTTATATATAGTTTATATAACATGCTGTAACATACACAAATATTTTTATATTCTATTATCTTAAACATAATATATTGTATAATTATAGTATGTAGTAATGTATATGTTTTTATATATAACATTAATATATCAAACATTTGATTTTTTTTGTTTCCAAGACCAACTGTATGTTTTCTAGAGGTATTTCAAATTGACCATTTAAATTTTAAGCTGCTTTCTTTCTCCTAGGAGAAGAAGTCAGATGGTATTTATTTCTCTTTCACACAACTCACACGTGAAGAAGCCTCTGCGGTTTTGCATGGCACAAGAAACGAAATGGCTTTTTAGAAAGTATTGCACCTGAGCAGGTACCCACTCATGCCATACTTAGAGCATCACGTCAGTATAAAGCTTAATGATGAGGTCATATGTAGCATATGACACTGCTTTGGGAAAGGTGTGCTCAGAACTTTCTCTTCTGTAATTTTAATTGGGTTGGGTAGTATTCTGTGATTTTTAGGAATTTATTTCCATATACTTCTTAGTACTCTGTCCTATCCCATCCTCAATATCTGGAGTAGGTTCATAGGTGTAAGTATTTAAATTTTTTTTGCATGTTGACTTCTAAGTAAAATTTCATGTATGACAGAAGAGTCAAATCATAATAAGCAAAATATAGCACTGTCCTAGCACTATTGTTATAGATAGTTGATGTATAGTGAGGCAGCTGCATATCAGTGCTTCAACTCCATTGCTACAGGACAGAGAGGTCCAGTTCCTCTGCATTTTTTGGGAAAGAATCCAACCTATTTGGATCAAAAGACAGGTAGAAAACTACCTCTAGAGACAAAAAAGGGAGGAGTTACAAAGGCAGCTGATTCGTCTGCCCCAGAAAATGGCTCGTTATGGGAAGGTATTTGCAGGAGCTGTAAGGGTAGAAATTAAATGACTAAAGTTACTCAGAGTAGTTACGGAAATCCAAGGATAAGCTTTAGTGAATGCCATAAATGTTTATGTTATTTGCCCGTATGCCTGTAACATAACTGCTTAATGTTGTTTTTTACTTTTTTTTCTGATATGTTGTATTCCTCATGTTCAGTAAAAAATAACTTACAAATAAGTAAAGGCTTTCGTTACCAAAGGAATGACAGAACAACATAATTATCATGTCAGACAACACAGCATTTTGTTCTAACCCAGTAAATAATTTATGTCATCATTGTACAGTTTTTAATAAAAACCTACTATTTTTAAATGCACATTAGTGTCACGAAGACATCATAGTAGCTTGCAAGATACTTTTTACATAATGATATGATGGTCACCATGGTATTCACATACCTTCAGACATAGGTAGAACCCAAACGCTCTCAGTTGGCTTTGCTGGTTGAAATCCCAGTTCCATTAAAAGCAATCCTCCCTTTGACTTCAGTAAGGTGTGTCTTTCACCCAGTGTTTTCAGGTTGGGCCATGGGACGTTGATAAATTAAGGCATCAAAAACTGAATTCTGGTCAATCATGGTTTTAGTACAGATCTGATGGTCTGAGAGATAAAGTAAATCAGTGTAGATCAAACCTGTTTTGAAAGGATCTTAAAGGTCAAGTTGATGGTTAAGTCATCGTGATTGCTTAACTCTTCAACTCTGTGTAGAAACTTGCTGATTATACTGCTGGGTTTGAAGAGCTGAGTAGGACTGGACTGAGCCCACCAGATTAGTCACAGAGGTGATCCTCTGGGCTCAGATGTAAACTTACACAGAATCTGAACTGTATGGAAGGGTCCTCACATCTCAGTCTTAAACCCAGTCTTCCATCTGGTAGCAAGCTTTATTGGAAAATCACAGATAGAATCAACTGTGGTGGTGTAATAAATGTATTTGCAACATCAAGTACAAAAACTTCCCCTTACAACTTGTTCAGCTCATTACCATGAGATTCCAGTAACATTCCACATTGTAAGACAAAAATCAGGTCTTGTTCAAAAGTTGTCTTTAGGAAATCAACATATAAAAATTAAAATCAAAGGGAAAAAACTTTGTTGCTTTTTTCTAAATTCTTCATATTCTGAGGGGCAAAGGAAGCAGGGTCCAACCCATGCCTGCAGTCTTATGCAAGTGGGACAGAAGGTCTCCAGTGTTAGAGGAGTGTAGGGATGTGATGGAGAGGAAGCTGTACAGACACAGGGAAGAAATATGTACTATTGCTTGTTCTCTGTAAACATAAGAGCATTTGGCATACAGAATTTTCATCTGTCTCAATAACAAAAAATACATCCTAGGTCACAAACATATTTTTTTTCTTCCTTTAGGAGGACACATGAAGAAAGAACAGACAAGAGGAAATTACACTTGAAGTTGAACAGCTTTCAGAGAAGCAACATCTTTTTTCTTACAGCAGTCCTGATACATTCATATGCTAAAAGAAACTGAGTGGAGTATTATTTTGGATTATCCATCTTCACATAGCAGAAATAACAGGGGCTACCACTATGGAGGGAAAAAAAAAAAGAAAAAAGAAAGGAAAGAAAAGAAAAAGAAAGGGAGAGAAGAGACATTTAGAAGAAAAAAAAAATACAAACAACAAAACCAAAACCAAAAAAAAACCCACCACCCCAAACATTTTAAATAAGAGTTTATTTTTCCTTTATATATATTCTCTATTTCTCCCCATACTCTAGAAGGCCAAAGCAAGTCACAGCTGTAGGGCTTTTTCATAAGTCATTCTTCACACAAAAAAATGACACATATTGGTTATTTATCAAACTGCTACTTACTTTTTCTCTCTTTCTTAGTACAGACAGGATACAATACATTAGATACAAACATGCATATAAAAGACAATTTGAGATAGACACAGGCAAAGCTACACTACATGTTCTTGCAAAGAAAGAGAGAAAAGAAACATGCTAATATAGCAATGTAATCAAGAATAACTAATATGTGCACAGATAAATAGAAATGCTCTGAAATTTTTCATAGTACAGGAGGATGAAGTAACCATTTATGCAACTTTCTGTTCCAGTAGAAATCATTAAGTAAATCCTTTCCAGATAGAGCTGGGTATTGTACTTTGCCACTTGCACATCATCTATTTGTGCTGTTAGGTCAAATAATGAGGCATAAGCTCCTATTGGCTCTCTTTTTTCTAGGCAAGCAGATCATTCTTTTTACCTCGTCCTATTAAAAGCTGCATTAATAACAAATAAATCAGAGATATCAAAAATAAATACAGTTTGTTGATTGAAAGCTCCATCTGGTTTATTTGGCATCAGCTCCATTTGATGATTACCACACAACCCTCAGTAACATCAGTCATGTGTCTTCTTTAAACTCCCTGGAAAAGAAAGCAGTGTCTATGTATTATATATGCAGCCATATCATGCCTGTTATTTTTCCATATGAGTAAATCCATTCCAATAACAAGTTGGACTGTGATAACTACAAAGTCAAAAAGAACGTCGAATAAGGAGTTCATTGGACACTCTTTGCAGGTACCAGCTCACATGGATAGATCTCTTGAAGCTCTGCATTGTCTTTTCAGGTTTTCAGAAGCATCATTTAATCTGCAGAAATGGCTGGGAGTCAGTCAAAAAACCCTGTTTTAGAGTGTCCTTTTAATTGCAGTGACTCACCTAGACTGTGGAAGTCCAGAGCATTAAGAAAATAATAGGGGGTAAATAAGAAACAATATTTTTAGAAAGCACAGGCAAAGTTAATTTTTAAGTTTTGTTGTCATTACAGAAAATTTACATATGAAGAGGAAAGCTTCTTTCTTCTCTTTTATTTTTAATTCTGTTTATCCCAGCTGCTATCTTCATCCTGTAAAAAGGAAACTTCATTAGGTTGTAGGTCAGGTTCATTTACCTGCACGTAAACATATGAAAGAAAAGGAGACTTTGGCAGACTTTTACCTTCCTCCACTGCTATATACTTTTCTAGCAGGGGGTGGAGGGGGGAAAGAAAAAAAAAAAAGTGAGAGCAAGTTAGCAGGCAAGTCTTTATCCAGTGAAAAAGCGATGGATGAGAAGCTCTGCTCATCCTCATGCTTCCAGTCCCCACATAGCAGAGCATTCCCTGCAGCCTCAGCTGGAGAATCTGCTTTCTGCTCTGCGTTACCACATTTCAAAGAGATGCAGCTTTCAGGTCTGCAAAGCACATTGAGGATGAAAATAGTCAGGAAAATGTTTCCCATACCGATATAGGTCATTATTCTAGTGACTCCCTGAGCCACTTCAAAACACACTGGACTCCTGTATATTTCTGTCCCACTATATCATCATGAATAACCGTAAGTAAGAACTAAGCAGTGACATTAACACAAAAGGAGAGGAATCCTACACTGCTGACTGAACTTTTCAGAAACAGGCTAGACATGGATTTTGTTATTCAACCAAATCACAACTACTACCTCAGTGAGCTTGGCAAGTATTTCAAAACAGGGAGTCCAAGGTAAACTGTTGCTTGTCTCCACTTGCCCTTGCTCCCTGCCTTTGCTTTCTCCTGGAATCCTTGTGAGAAGGAGGAATTTTGTCTGCATTAGACAGAAGCTGCACAAAATAGGGAGAACTTAGCCTTCACTGCGGGGAGTGTGACACACTGCAGAATAAGCATGGCCAGTACAGAAATTCAGCTTTCGTAGAATCCCTTGTAGTCTGAATCTGAATGTAAAGCCACTTCCCACAGGATAAAGCCGAAGAAAAGAGAAACGGCTGACAGAGGGATTGTACGCTTGCTTCAGTGCAGTTCCCACTGCAAGTTCTCATATGCAGACCACTCTCTCATACGCACCCTTTGACAGGAGCTTGGCATTTCAACGGAAGGTTTCATAATTAAAAAAACCCTGTGCTGAAATTTGAAAGCTTTGCATACTTGGTTTCATTTCATTAACAGGCTGGATATTAACAGGGTTATGAAGCTCTTTGTTATGGATGGAAGGCTGGGAAGTATAAAACTGTCTTTAAAATCTGTTTTCCAGTCTAAATTATTTTAGACTGGATGTGCATCCTGAACATTTTTCTGGATTCTTGCTTTCTGTTCTAAAGCTAAATTATCAGAAGCTAAACCTCATCACGTTAAAGCTGAGAAACCAAAACAACCAGTGCTAGGTGTGTTTTAGTGTTACCTTGGGCTCCTCTTCGGTCTGGTTAGAGGAGTGGATGAAGGTCCAAACCAGCTCTTGCCTCATTCATGCTAGTTGGCCCATCTCTAATCATAATGCAACAAACTACCACGGCAGCTCCCACAACCGAGCTATCAACATGACCTTGTCATTTCAATTTTTCACACATATTCTTTGCTTCCCCCCCTCCCTGTGCCTGTGTACCATATCGCGCTAAAATCTCATCTCTCCAGCCTACTGCCATAGGCTACTAATCTGTAATACAGCTCACTCTGGGAAATGTCAAGCAGGATGAAAAAGGTAAAACTCACAGAACAAAAACTTCAGTTGGCCATCACCTGTCTCATGACACTCTCTCACTTGCTCTTCACTTTGCACCATGCTGCAGCCCGGCCCGGAGGCAGCAGGGTGGCTTTGCCCCTTACCCGAGTGACCCGCTGAGAGTAACAGGCCATTACAGGGGAGAAATCAACGTACTGCAATCAGGAAAGCTCCCTCTTTTCCTGTCATGAAAAACAAAAGCAGTTCACAGGTTTATTCTTCTAAAATCCCTTAATCCTCATTTTCTCTTCCTTGTTCCTAATCGCTTCCATTGCCTGACAATACCAAAGCCCCACAGATTTCCCCATCTACTTCACTACCACAGCAATGCTCATTGCAAGCAGGGACAAACATTTAATGCAAATACTTCAGCAAATTATTTCGGATCACTCTATTCTCAGGTAACAAAAAAAATCACTAAGAATATGTGTAGTAAGTTCGAACAAATAGTGAATTAACGGAACTAATTATTTGCTCACAAGTATTTTACATGCAGGAAATAAACAAGAAACTAAATTTATTGAAAAATAATTTTGAATTACTTGCTCGGTTGCAGCTATATGTACTCCAAGTCAGTGGTTAAAGCAATCTATCAAGCTTCTAGCTTTGCCTGATCCAGCTTCTCCATACAAAACCTACCAGAAAAGTGATGACATTTGTAGTAAATATTTTTTTCTAAAGCTCACACTGTGATTCATCTAGAGAACTGAGGGTCTGGCTTATGCCCAGAGCCTCCAGTTTTCTGACCCATCTAATTTCAATGGTAGTCAGGTATTTAAGAATGATAACTCTATACAGAGTATGTTTTGTACACAGAATAAACTTTTTCAGTGACTTTCTATGTCAGAGAAGGGGACTTCTGTTTTACTGCTGTCCATTATTCTGAAAGGCCAGAAATCTTCATCTCCTGTGGGTGTAAGAAAACACAGCTTGCCGAAGCATCAGATCAGACGTGGGTTTTCATCTCTGTCCATTTTCTCTCACATGAAAGACTTCTGCAGCAAGCAAAGCATGCTTTTGTTGACCAGCAAAGATCAAAAAGGCAGCTTATTTTTGTCCTTCAGCCACTAGACTGATACTCTCAGTTCTGTTAACATTCTGCCCCCATTTGAACTGGACACTTTGGAAGTATCAATAATGCAAGTTGGAGGGCTGCACGATCACTCATCCTGTTTTGCCTCTTCTTCTAAAAAATTAAATCAAGTTGAAATCAAAGGAGACACAATCTCAGCCATATAGGCAGAAAATCTCCTGTAGCTTTGCAGCAATTCTTAGTGAAATATTTGAAAATATTTATGTTGGCAGCAGTGACTGATCCGCATTGAGAGCACAGAGTTAACAAAATACTTCCACCCCGTGGAGACATAAACAAAGTGTTGGAAGCCACTCATCATGCCATCCACCTTCTCCCCGCTTCCTTGACAGGCACATCTCCTGAAACAGAATGTTGTTTTACAGGAACATCAGAAAGTGCAAAAGTAACTAATAAAACAGTGACAATCCCACTGTGACCACAAGGACTAGGACCAGTAAACGGTTCACCCCTATTATTTATGAGTGAAGAGAATATATGTAGCTATCAGAGCCCTTTCTTAACATTGCAGATTGGGTCAAGAATAGATTCTGTAGGAGAGCTCAGGCTGTTTCTCTGTCTCAGACTATTTCCATGATGAATGTTCTTAGAGGATTCAGATGATTCAGTGGATCAAGAACAGAAATGTCAGCTGTGACCGGCTGTGTCAAAAATTGTTGTTCTCTACTGCAGCTCACTGCTGTACACTCAGAGTTCAACTACGGCACTCCCGGTAGCTTTGTAATTGGCAGAAGAATTATCCTCAATGTATCTGTTGTTGAGTGTTTCCCTGCTTAAAATACATGTGTACAAATACTCGCCGGTGAGATGCACATACACGTAGAAGGATTCTGTTGAAAACATGGTAAGAAGCAGTAAGTATTCAGCCACAGCTGAGTTCTCTCTAATTTGCTCCAAAACAGAGAAGAGTAACAGCATCTTCCCATGCTGAAATACATTTGATTACAGGATTTCTAAGCTGGTAAGCAGCCACACTGCACAACTGCCACACTGACTCGTAGCCGCTGCCCTGCCTACCTTGTGTTGTGGTTTAAATCCAGCCAGAAACTAAGCACCATGTAGCCGAAACCAGCACACCTTGACATCTCAAGCAGCTGTCTGTAATGAGGGAAGCTTTATTCCACCGCACACCTGCACTGGTCCCCAAGGTCCTGTCAACTGGTGGGTCAGCATGGCTCTGGGGACCTGTTTCCCCTGCATACATCCTAACAGAGCTAAGACCACAGTCCCTGGTTCTTCCAAAGAAAGGCTGCAACTGCATCTGGTTGTTGAATGCAAAATGCAGGAGGATGAGGAGGTCTCTTGTACACCTCATTCCTCTCTCTTGCAAAGACTGACAATAGCTGAAATTTCAGAAGCTCCATTGGCCCAGTTGTGCAGTTGTAATTGTTGGTCACTGTGGAGAAAAGATACAAGGGATTTGCAAGATACTTGAACAAAACTTTTACCTGATTTCAATTAAAACCATGAAATGGGAACTTTTAAAGCCTGAAATTTAACACAATTGCCAGTTTTTATAGACCCTTTAAAGAATGAGTTTTCTTACTGGTGTGTTTTGGTAGTTGTTTTTTTTCTTATGTCTGTTTCTTTCTTGCAGTAAGAATGGATCTAATCATGCTGAGCCATTTGGTGATATTTTTATCCCAATAATAAAACTGTACCTCACTGTTTTACAGTTTTCAAGTGATGCTCACAGGCATTTCAGTATCTTCTTATCATTTGCAGTTAGTTTCAGATCTCCCTCTTTGGCTAGAACATGCGCAGTCTTTCTCTCCAAACATTTTTTGTAATATTCAATGGCACTGCATGCCTCCATTTGTTTGCTTTCTTTTCTAAAGCAGTGGATAGTTCTCCATAGTGAAGATTTTATAGACAAGCAAAGTAAAACAAACCTCTTTTCTCCTTGCCTCTCTTCAGTGTAACGAGTGAATAGCCCAGATGTACGTTAAGTATTTGAAGGAATAATATAATTTAACCAATGTACACTGCTCAGTGACCTAAATCACCTACTTTCATAGACAGTTGACATTATTTACATTCAGGCTTTTTTGCAGAGAGGCATTCTGAATGACCCTTCAGAATGAATATGCGCAATAGGAACACTCTACCCGCTGTATCTGCACCTACCACTTACGGCATGCCTCTGGTTACCCTGTGTTTTTCAACCAGGTGTCTACAGCTCCAAAGAAAAAAGATGTCCTTTTTTTTTTTTTTTTTTTTTTGTCAGTGAAATCACTGAATTTAAGACCATGCTCTGTACACAAACGGAACTTGATTCTTTTCACTGATGAAACATACCTAGCGTACCCTAAACCTGACTGTCAGCTTCCGTACAGGGAGCCAGCCCTTGACAAGGGTGAAGCCAACACTGGGTAATTTCTAGACAGACTAGAATAAGCCTCCTTTTTGTTGTGATATCTGATGTGGCTGCAGACATAAAACATTCAGAGACTTAGTTGTTATTTTTTCAGGGAAAAATATTTAAAAATGAAGCTATAGTTCAGACAGCTGAGCTGACAACAGCTTACAGAAAGTGAACACAGTAAACAATTGCAGAAGTCTCCAGACACTGCAAGACAAGATGAGCAAATATTTTCTTCCCCTGAAATGCAACTTGTTTTACTAATTTTTGTTTGACTCTTTCCCATTGGCATCAGATAACACAGAGGAAGAAAAACACTGTAAGACACTGGAATGGTGTCAGTATGGCTTAAAATTAGAAATATAATTTTAATATAATGACTTTCAAAGTTATTACAATTTTAAGGGACTTTTCATTGAGCCTTGCAAATTTACAGTTTGTTTGAATATTGTTAGATTATTGTCTTGCCTATATACAGTTGTGAATATTATTCTGTTATTTGACATACTGTGATACAAAATGTGTATCATCTGAGCATCAGTTTTCCAGTGCATCCTTGCTACAAATCCATTGTATACAATTGTTGACTGTGGTTCCCTAAGCAGTTAAACATGAGGAACTTACCTAATGAAAATCCTTCAACGAACCAAACCAGAGCTAAGATGATAAGAAGCCATGAAATGGAACGAACTTGCAGGGACTGAGTGCCAGAGCTGTGACCCTGTTGGGATGCCTCCACCTCTGAATGCCATCTCAAATCTGACAACTAAAGCACTAGTCTTAAGCACCAGAAGCACCAGAAAGTGCTGTCTAACCATGGACAACTTAGGACTTGGGAGCTGATGATCTTTAACTATCCATAAGGATATGATAAAGGTTTACAACCAACTCTAGGCATGCAGATCACACAATGGGTCATCTTTAGTTTCTTCTACATTCCTTTTTGTGATATATTACCTGACAATAGCAGGTGTTGAATGACTTTTTGGTACTGAAAGTATTAACAGCAGGAGTTATTTAGCATTTTATGGGATTCTGAGAAGACAGAACCATTGTTTTTGTGATTACCATAAAAAAAAAAACAAACCAAACAAAACAAAAAACAACTGGCAAAATATGACATTCTGAGCCTATAATTATACTAGCTTGCATATAGTGTTTCTAGTCCAAATGCAGGTAACATGGAAAATTACAAATCTAATTGACTTACCTGCAGAAACCTCATGCTGACTCCTGCACAGGGGATGCAAAGCTCCCATGAAGGGAGAGGTTAGAATTGAGGGGTGGGGAGAGAATATTTATGGTCCTTAAATGTACCTTAAGATTTCTCAACCTGATGCTGTCTGTCTTCCTAAGAGATACATCTCCAAAGAAACCTGGGCTTTTAGTTTACAGATCACAGAAGAATGTGACGATACGATAGTATGCATCTCTGTGGGGACCAGCTATCACTAGATGTGGTCTTTGCACAAGTAGAAATGGCTCAGTTTCAGCATGCGGAAAACATGGGAAGCTAATCTGTGTGGTGCACCGGTTCTGCTCTCAAACACAAGAACGCACACAGTTTCTGTATGTGTTCTGTAATGACCTTCAGTATGATGCAGAAACGTAGGGGTGGCTTTTACAAGACATCCAGCAATGCAAGGCTGCTATATATCGGATAAGACCCAAGCCCTTGCTGTGTAACCTCCACAGCCTTAATGATGTTCTTAATGGATATGTGGGCTGAATTTTATAGTTTCAACATGACAGCTGAGGGTTGTGGTAGGTTTTTTTAATTTATTTTTTTATTTTTATTAAATAAATAAAGAAAGAATATGCTGGAATGATTCCAGAGACAGCAAATATAGCTTTTTTCGTTTTTACAACACAGGTAGCTTACCATGTTTTCTCTTACAGCATTTCATTAAAGCTGTAAACCAGACTCTGAGTCCCAGATAAACCAGCTTTGTTTCAGAATTGGGGGATGTGTATGTGTGACTACAGAAATCATACATAGCTTACCTTGAACTCCAGTGTCCCATCTGGAAAATGAGGATAATGTTCCTTTGCTGTACAAGTCTTAATGTGCTACATACAAATAGCTTTCAGGACAGGCCCGAGCTGTATTGTCTTTTTTAATAGGCACATTTAAAATTATATATTAACCTGTCTCACTTTACAGTTTCTGGATACCTATAATAAACTGCTGGATGTAATCTGAGAATGAAACTGAAGAGAAAGACTAAAACAGCATTTTAAGATTAGTCTAGTTTATAAATGACCCATGACTCTTCCTGCTTGGCATACACTGTGAAGAAAAGTGCATGTAAAATGTGTTTCCTTCTCACTTTATCAAATCTGTATTATTAAGGGTAAATTATTATCAGATAAAACAAACCAAATGAAAGTGTTGTTAAAATTATCTAATCACAAATCAAAATTATTAACAAATAAAAATAACTCCCTGGATCCTTTTGGAAAAACTGGTTCAATTTTTTTTAAAGTTCACTGTGGTATCTATTTGCAGCTGCTCTGGGAATTACATGTTTACTGCCAGAATACAAGCCAGAGCAGAGGATACGGCCACACAAACATTTGAACTATCTTGCAGCAGAGCTTCATCGGCTGTCAGGTTACAACTTAGTTCATTAGTTTCATGTGTTTTAATTTTTTTGGCTTCCACTGTTACAAGTATTTCACATCATTCTAACAATAGTGTTTCATTTTAACTACTGAATATATCAATTTCACCACAGTTTTTCTTAATTTTAACAACCTGAGGACTCATATCACACCCAAATGTCTCTTTGTTCTCTCAGCCTGATTTAAAGCGAATTGCCCTGTGTACTACAGTAGTTTTGAATGTATTAAAAGTTTTTAAAATTGTTAATTATATGAAATATTCTAACAGTTTAAGTTTAAATGATGCAATTAGCCAGTTACAACTGGAACTACCAGGCCTTATTTAAAATAATGAGGTCTGACAGTTATGGAGCCTGAATTATTCATTGATAACTAGCTTTTCCTCTTTTGCAAACCATGGTTAACATTAATAACAGAGGTGTAAGTGTGATAACAAAAGAGTTTGACATTGGGAATACAAATACAAAAGTTCTAAATTCTTCTGTAATTAAAATTACTATACTAGTAATATTTTCCAAAGGAAAATCATGAGGACTAATATTTTTGGATCCGTTTCAGCATTTGTTTCTGCAGGGAGTCACTAATGAAAGTAACAGTGCTTGATGATTCATAATCCCAGAGAATACTTTTAAAATGGAGTTGATTTCTCTAAGTGCATTGTTTTAAGGGTGTTATTTTAAAAATAAAATGCAGCACTTCCTATTGTGATTCCTGCAGTCACCACACTTCTGAAAATACATACTAACGACACGGAGCCCTCCCTGTGCTTGCAAGTGTTCTATTTCCTAGTGCTTTTCATCTTTCACTGGCCCATCCTGTTTCTTCCACAATCGCTCCATCAGCCTCAAAGGTAGTTGCTTTCTGTAGCACACCTGAACACACAAAAAAATGTTTTTCTTTTAACATGAATACTAAGATTTGTATCCAGTGGCTAATATTTTTTTAAAAAGCCTGAATTCTCATGAGCTAATTGCCTGCTGTAAGCCTAGATGGTTTTCATTAGAATTGTTCAAAACAAAACAGAATCTCTACCCAATCAAACAATAATGGACATATCTGGATGTTTTTATGAAAGAAAACAGAGTTTGTACAATTGAATAGCAACCGGCATACATCCTCATTCTCTCTCAAAGCAAAGCAAACCAATGCAAAATAAAATTCTGGAAGTAGGACATGCTAAAATAGTGACTCATCTGCAAGTAGGAGTGACTGATCTTTGTCTAGAACTCTTGGTTACCATAACAGATAACATTAAATTATCTATGATATCAAAAATAGAGATCCTAAACAAGCAGAAGTGTAGACTCAGTTTGGGATGACCTGTTGAGTTGCTGCAATTACACAACACATCAACAGTGCTGTTTAGAAGATAATTATGCAACGGACTTTAGGAGTCACATGTACAGCTGGCATTTTATGTGAAGCCTAAGGAGGCTGAACCTCCAAATGTATGCAATGCTGCCTGCACCTAACTTTAGAGCTTCTGAAGATTGCAGCCTAAATGCTTATTTTAATAAAGTGTGTTGCTATTATATTGTATTTCTGTACCATTCCCCAGTGCAGACATCTCAGAGAGGCGAAGGTCAAAATAAATGTTATATAGATATCGAAGTCTGTTCAGTGAGACTTTGAAAAGCAGGATTTGAAAGATGACTATTTTTATTAGTGCAGATGCATACAATATAACTTGATTTTTTTGTGTGCAAATGTCAATTGTAGTATACATATTGTTCACTGGAGATTATGTCATTGGTCAAAAGGGAGGAGGATCCCCAAATGAATGATTAATAATCAATGTGTCTGGGTTCTTATTTTATTCCTCAGAAAGGGAGAATGAATTACTGGTGTCTCTCCCAAAAATGGAAAAAAACCTCCCAGAAATAGGTCACACCACCTACATCTGTACACAGAGGGGGCCCCTCTGTAAGTGGATTTCCCTGGTTTGGGCACGGAGCCTCAGCCTCCCCTATTATATCATTGCTTCACCTTCCTACACTCTGATGCAATTAGGGAGAAAAGGCAATATGGCTCAGAGTCCTATTAATTTTTCATACAATCATGAAAAACTCGGAGAAAGGGTGGAGAAATACCTAGGGAAATAGGTTTTGAAGGAGGCACAGGATAATGCCCAGGCATGTGGTTTCTCTACAGGTGACCCAAAGTCTTCCACCAAGTCTGGGCCAACAGCAGACTCATGTCCCAGGATGAAGGATAATCGAACTGTGACCCCAGGGGAGTAAGAAAGACTGTGAGTGTCTTCTGGAGAAAGCTGTATTCTCTGACATTCACTGATAAGCTCTCTCCAAATAGGTGCAACATGCATTAAATGTATGCATATGGCTTTATGTATTTATGTGTTATCATGGGGCATTATTCCTTTTTAAAAAATAACATTATTTTGTATTATTAAACATTAGGTGGAATCAGTAGAAAAAATTGTCAGGACCATATGGTTTGTTTGTTTGGGTTTTTTTTCCCTCCAAAGGGAGAAGTCATGTGGTAGAAAGAATGGTTTTGTAATTATTCAATCTCTGTTAGTAACAGAGTAGGGAATTACTTTAGCTTACTCCCATGTTATGTTCTAGGTGCCAGTTAGATATGCCTCCAGGCAAGTTCAGCTTGTGCATTCTCCTTTTTGTCAAATTCCCCGTGTCTTTTCTTAAGAAGGAAAACCTGCTAATTTTTAACAGCTGTGTCACTCTCCCTTTCTTTCTTTCTTCTTCTCTTGGTCTGTCTCTCCCTTCTTTATCCCTCCACTGCTGCTGCTGCTTCCTAGATGCAATCACAAAAAAACCCAAACGTGAGACATTCAAGTGCTAGTATTCAAAAGCACAGATTATTTTATGCTAATGAATGAACCACCTAGTAATACAATATTTCACTTGTTGTGCCCTCCTGGTGGTAGAACAAGATAAATCCAATGGTGTCTTTAATTAACTAAAGAAAGCAGAAACAAATCTCTGTGGGTTAATATTTATGGCCTAAAAATGAACAAACTAAAGAAAGAGAGAAAATAATGTGCTACAATTCAGAGAAAAATGTAATTAAAATAAAATTATCATGTATTCTGGAAAGTGTGTCCATAAAGATATGTGTAAGCAGGGCACATACCTGTGTGAGACGAAGCACTAAAACTAGGGTCATGACTGAGGAGTTGGAAAAAATATTTTTCTATTTATAAGGAAGAACGAAGTCAAACTTCTCAGGAAGAAATGTTAGATCTTGTTGTTTACACAGGAATTATGTCCTTTTTTTAATCCATAAAATACACAGTATCATATAGTGCCTGAACCTTAATTCAAGTAGCTCAACAACATGAATAAGAAAATGCCAGGTCCATTTAACTGTGTCCTTTGTCAAATGCCAATAGAGATGGTGACTTTTTATAAATATCCAGCAGTTAAAAATATAAAACACTGAAAGTAGATAAGGCTACATGGGTTGTATTAACGTGAGGTCATTTCACCCATTTATGATTCCTATTCTTTGGCTGGAGACACACATTTTGTCCTACTTAAAATAGCCTGTGGGTCTGGAGATTTCTTAGAAAGAAGTCAGCACAGACCTACATCAAAGGAGATCCCCGAAAAAGCATCAGAGCTCCTTACCGCTGCTCTAGCTCCAAGGGGGTCTCAGAAATTTGACTCTATGGGATGTAGAGATGCACTCTCAATAGCATAGCCAAGTTGTGGGCTGTTTCATGGTTTTCCCATTGAACCATGTACGTTTTGGGGTGCATCTGAGCAAAGAATCCATTTACAGATTTAAGCCTCAGCCATGCACCATCCAGTGGAAAACGCTTCTCTGGCAATAAATAGCTGAGGCTGTTGTTACTGAAACCTTTACTTGTGCCTGTGAGACCTGTTCTTTCAACAAATTACTTTAGTTTAATTGAGAAATCTATATTCACACAGGGGGCATTAGCATGTTGGGAATAAAATGACGAACGTTTCCACAGGCCCATCTATTTGTATGATGAAGATTGAATTTTCTCGCAGTTGTGCAACTAAATATAGAAGGATGACAATACACTGTATTTGAAATTTGCCTTGACCACACGCACACACCCTGTGAAGTGCTAAGCAGTTCTGACTCTTTGTAGCCTGTCCCCTCCCTGCTCTTGAATTTTTTATGCCACCTTTAGATTGCTGGGTCTCAATATTACTGCAATGTTGTCTGATTTAGGATTTACAACACTTATTGACAGCAGGAAAACACACTCCTCCTCATATCTCTATAACTCTTCAGATCCTAATGCTGACCATGATCTCATTACCAATTGCTCAATGTCTAAACCTTGCTGTTTAAGTCGAATAGGCATTTCGGGATGATATGTAAAAAGATTTGTTAATATTATGAGATCGATTCACTGCAATGAATTTAAAACAGAGAATACTTACTGGCATGTGTCACTATATCACACACACACTGTTGTTTATACAACCTATGAGGTTTTACAAGGTCTATCATAAGATAACTTCTAAACAGCAACGCAATGAATTGTGCCTATGCATAAAAAAAGTATTCACAAAAACACACAAGGAGTTTTGAGAAATATTTTAACAGTCATCAGTCCAGCTTTAATTTTTCTGACACACCTCATTAATGTGCCCACTGCTATAAACTCTGATTACCAACCTCAGGTGTGAGAGGCACGCACTGTGTGATGGTGTCTCTCTGCCTCAAGGGTGAGAGCGGGGAGTTTCTCCTTTGCAGGTTGCATGCCCAGCCCGCTGCAGGGTAAATGGGACCTGTCTGGAGGACCTGAAATGTGCAGCGATATCTCCAGAAGACAATCATAGGCAGCAGCTTTGTAGCTCCCTCTGTCCCCGCTGCAATGGGCTCCACAGGGCTGTCCCAGAATGGCACTGTCTCCATGTCACCGTCATCTCTCCCTGCGTGGACAACATCTCTGGGGTCTCCAGCATGATAACGAAGTGCTTGGAGGATACTTTGCTTGTCCACCTTTATTTCTGAGAGCTACTGCTGTGACTTGCAGAGAGGTCCCCGGCCAGTTCCATGATCCAAGTTTGTCTCTCCTTCCTGTGCAGTGCTGATCAAGACAGACCAAACTACATAGAGAAGGGGGCAGACAAATGGGGAAAAAAATAATAGAAAAATGAGCAGGCCAAACCTATTCCCCACACTCCCCACAATGGCCCAGAATTGTGGCTGTTGGCCCAGAAACACCAGATTTTCTCTATTTGTATAATTCAATTCATGTTTTGTTTGGGTTAAAAAAAATAACTTAAGGGTCATCATTTTTCTACATGCATGACATGGATGAGACAGCACACTAGTTTTGCTCACATTACTGTTTATGTACCTGGAAACCAGGGACAAATGCACATATATAGAAGTGTTAATGTAGAAGCTCCTCTACTTTAAATGCCTCTCTGAATTTTCCACTGCTCATGCAAAATTATTTCTGTCAATATTTTAATTTCAGCCAGGACAGGTGGAATCAAAGAAAAAGTGACACCCAGGAAAATAGTTGTCAGCAAACTGATGACTACATACCATAATTAAGAAATAATGTAAAGAATGAAGAAGCTTGATAGAAATGCTGTTGTATTTTTGTGAGTTTAGTGCTAAAGAATCAAGCATGAGAAGACATATTAAGAGATAAATATTACAATATTCATCACAGTATACTATTGTAAGATGCATTATTACATAAATGATCATTTCTGTAATCATAAGAATATTAATGCAGCAGCTAATAAATAAAATAAGCACCAAAGGACAAGAATATGACCTTAAAATCCTTACTCAGCTGCCCTATTAACTTTCTGAACACCACTGAAAGTGTGTGTCAGCTGCTTAAATTAAAGGCAGAGTAATTAAAATTACACAAATAATAGGTGACTGGGGTCAGTCTCCATCACCCTATCGCCTATATTTCAGAGTATTTTACATTTTTTCCATCAATATGCAATCTTAATTTTCCTTACACATCTCTCAGGTACACTTGGTTTAAAAACAACTTACCATAAGAAGGAGAGCTGTTGACTGATAGTCAGAGCACAGGTTTTGGGGCCATACTCTTAAATCTCTTCTCATAGTGTATCAGGCCAGTTGATTTTTCAGTATCTTTGAGTATCACTGCACTTTGTCATCTTTCTTTTTAAACAAGCACTTTTATTAGGAAAAAAGGAAAAGAAGAAAGCAAAATCAGATCTGTATCTAAGATCCTCTTTTCCATGAAGAAAACTTACACACAGCAAATGAGCAAAAAAAAGTTATACTCTTATACTCTTTCTGGGACATTAACAGTCATGGGTAGAATAGAGAGTGCCTCAATAATAATCCAGACTTTTCTATTTTTCCTGTAATAAGACTAATAATAGTAATAATCATAATAAAAAAAGACTTGAAAAAACCAGACTGGGAATTGAACCAAACAAGACAAGAGAAACCCAAATGGCAGCAATATCTCCCCATAGGGTCTTGACCTGAAATAGTTCTTTCCTCAGAAAACATTGAGAGGCTTCTCTTAATGCCAAAGCATTTTACAGTCTTTGCTGGAAGTCATTGCACAGGTACAAATTATTTTATAATAACCATGCTGACAATTTATAGTCATTCTAGTATTGTCTGTAAGAAAGGAATTTGAGGGCATGGTCTAAGCACAGCACCTAATGCAAGTCTTCAGCAACTCTTGGAATGCAAGAAATAAGTGGAGCTGTTTTGTGCTGTTAGTACTATGTATAGATGAGGTGAAGGGAGAAAGGTCTAAAGTAGGTATCTCCCTCCTTGATAGGGGCATTCTGCAGCCTGCAGAGGCAGGAGGAGGAGAGGGGAAGAGGCTTGCAGCTTTAGGGAGCCCATTGCACAGATGAGTTTCATGGGTCTTCCCATCAGTTCTATGCCCTTTGCATTGAAGGGTGGTACTGCCCAAAGCATTGGGCCTGGGTCCCGTCCCCTGTAGTAACTGTGTGCGTTCACAGGAAACGTAAGGAGGGAATGAACAAATACTGGGATATGAAGCTGTTATTAGTGTCTGTGGTGTAAATAAATATCTAAAGCTTTTGCAGCCTCATATATTGATTTGTTAGAGCTAACAATGGATATTTGCCTAATTTTACTGACGTCAGTCCTATTAAACCTGCTTCATAGCCCCCTCTGCATGACGAAGTCTCTTAATATTTTATAAAATTCACTCTTCACTAAAGAATCATAATTATTTTTCCAAATGATTTAGCAGAATTGAAAGTATTCAGTTTTCTTCCACTGTCATTCCACCTGTGCAGGCTCTAGGTCAAATATTTTTTTTTGTTGAGTAGGTGCTGTGCTCTGGCTTAGATTTGTCTGGGCTCATTACGGCTCTGATTTCAGTGGGAACTCCAGAGACTTGCAGTGAAGTCCTGCTGTTATGGCTATTAGTGTTGTAGCTCTGGAGAGCCATACAGGACATTTGCTGTATTAGGCCTGAGGGTAAGCCCAACTCTCTCATCTGGAAGACGTATTCTGGTCAATGGATGAATATGAATGATTCGCAAAATGAACTCTGAATAAGTAGAAAAGGAATTCTTCCGTAATACTGGCATAGGAGGCAGAGAAGCATGGGTGAACACGAGTAGAGATTGGCAGAATGGGCTTTAGCAATCTCATATCTGCTCTCGCAGACTACAGCATTTATCCTGCCTTTCTTCCTTGAGTTACATCAGGCACAAGCTCATCCAAACTGAAAGTTTTGTCTCAGAAGTCACACAGCAGTAGATCAGGACATACCAAAAAAAAAACAACCAACAAAAACAACCCAACAAACAAACCAGACCCCACAGAAAAAAAAAAAAACAAACCACCACCAAACCACCAAAACCAACAAACAAACCCAAAAAAACAAACCCCCCAAAAGCAAGTTGTCCCGCTATATAACAACTTTATACTTCAGAGCTACTAAGTGGTCATATATATTTCTAGCTCTGGTAAAATACAAGGAACCATGTTGTATGTATTTGACATACCAGTATTATTTACTAGGTTTCCATGGCTTTGAGCTATGGAAAAGTCTACTGAGACTGAAGATCTCCAACAGAGAACAATGACCCATTTGGCACAGAATAAGATTAGATTAGACCAAACCAAACAGATTAAGTCATTCTGTATCTCTCTCCCCTCTTTTCTGGCTCTGAAATTCTCCTTTATAAGTAGCTCCATAGAAATCTTACTCTGCATGATATTGAATTCAGATAGGATTCAGCTTTGCTACTTAACCAGCTATTAGAGATGATGGGGAGTTACTCTTTTTTTGAAAAAACTCAGAAATGTACAATTCTACCTCATGACAGAAGAGCACAGCAGTGGCTATATGCTCCGCTTGCCAGAGCAAAGTAAACCTCCCTCCAAATCATACGTTCTCCTCAGGAAAGAAGTGAGAGGCTAAAATACGCTGCCTTCCCATACCTCATACTTTGCACTACGAGAGCAATTCAGTATAGACTTACTGCTGTGTAGGGTGGCTTCTTGCAAGTTGGACCTTGGATGTGCATGCCTGGAGGTCATGCAGGGCCATCAGCATCCAGCTACCTTTCTGCACAGCCGTTCTGTGTAGGGAAAGCCAGCAGCTTAGTGGTAGGGCACTGACTGACAGAAGAACTTTGGTTAGTTTTTTTTTTTTTTTTCTGCAGGTAAACTTTCCAGGCTTTCCTAAGTGTTTCATTTCTTTCTTCAAGTGGTTAAGAGATGTAGTCAATTTATTCTTCAAATATTATATATGGAGACTAAATGAGCCAATTAGAAGAAAAAAAAAAAAAAAGCAAAACAAAACCAAACCAAACCTATCTATCTACCTACCTACCTCCTGACTTTTCCTTTATCCATCTGTTTTCCTTTTATTTTTGTCATTTCTCAGTAAAGCTGAAGACAGATGGGAAATGTAGTTTCTTACAAAGTCATTGCTGGTTAGAATGTCACTGAACTCAAAAAGACTTTATTGTGGTCCTCCTAGAAATCGTCTCTCTCCTATATTTTCCTAACCACCACCTTTTTATGATGGCTGAATTTAGGCTGGAAATTCTCATTTTAAACAGTCTGGTTTTTACAGCAACTTATCAAGCAGTGGCCTTTAGCTGTTGTTCTGTGACAGCCACTCTATTAAAATCCTGATGTAAACAAGTGGAGAAGGTGAACTAGAAGTGCAGATATTTGCACAGCATTACTGTCAGGTAAAATTTTAAAGATAGGTTTTATGAACCCATTATTTGCAGTCAAGGCTTTTGACTACAGCATCTGAAATCATTTAAGTAGACAAAGTGTTTTGTCAAAACATACTGCTGGGAGTCAGTATGTAGCTTCTTTTTATGTAATTCAATTTGGTTCTGTTGTTTGCATGAAAGTGGGATATCTAGCTGGGCAGCAATAGTGGTGCTGTGTGTGATCACAATATGGTGACTTTCCAGTGTAATTAACGTTAAATGCCTTTTGTTTTCATTTAGTGCTTAATGCATGCATAATTGCAGTGTACATACAGACCTAGCAAGGAAGATGCTTGAGGGTTTTGAAATGCAAACAAAACTCAAAGTTTTTATAGTTCTCTTCTTAGAAGTGGGAGATGCACAAGAAAGTGTGCCTGCTTTAAAAGCATGAATCTGTGCTCCGTAAACTTCTGCTCAACATAGCATTTGAAAAAGATGGGCACTTTAAAGAGGAAGAGCTATTGCTGGTCTTTCAGCCCTGAGCGCCAGCCTGAGGTGATGCTGCACAGGACTGCCCTGGACAGGCTGGCTTGCTGTGGCCCTCTGAACAGTTGTATACCGGCAGCATTTTTAGAGCATGGTATGAGGTAGCAAACCTTCCTCTACCCCAGAACACACCCCTGAGTATGCTGAGATCGTCTGCGCATGGGACACCTTTTGAAGAACATAGCCTAAATGTTCACCACATATTCACTCACTCACTTAAAAGACTTCCTGGTCTGCATGTTCCCAGCTCCTCTCCTTCACCTGGAGCAGCAGCAGGCACAGAACGTGGCCCGGAGAGTTCATAGGAAGTTCAGTAAAACTGATCCTTTAGGCTGGGGATTTTCTGAGGTACAAAGCAGTACCACAGAGTTTGTGGTCTGGCATCTTTTCTTATGAGATCAGCATTTTGACCAAGCCATACCTCACAGTATTTTTCATTTCCATTTTGAATGGAACCAACACTTCCCAAATGTACTTTGAGACAGTTGGGAAAAGAGGGAACTGTAACAGTTCCAAATGTAATTTCCAAACATGCTTCACTTAGCTACTACTGTCAATAGAAACAGTGATGACAGGAGGAGGAGAAGGCATTTGGCTCCTCACACAGTATTAACAAACCGCTTCCACATATCTTGTGTACTATTGTATGTATATTATAGTTTGGGAACGTCTAACCAAATAAAATGCATAATGGACAGTAAGCTATAGTATGAAAGCTGCAGGACATGGGGACCAGATGTTCTCCATTAGCATATTGGCAGAACACTAGTAGATAGATGGAGAAATCTGAGGAGGTAGGAGAAAAAGAAAGCGTTTACCAGACAGTAGCAATGGTGAGTGTAAGGAGAGGAAGATATGCAACGAAAAAGTTGCCAGATAAGAGGACAGTAACTTGGTGCAGGAAGATTCTAAGTCTTTTAGTAGATCCTTTCCATCTAGCTCTTCCTTTTAGAGCTTCATTTTGATTTGCTTCACATCAAAGCCAGATGAATTGTGTAAAATGCTCAGGCATCCTTTGCCCAGACATAATCCTACATCTGTGCACATAAGTCAGATCATTAAATTAGTTATTACATAGGGTAGGGATTGAAAAAGCTAACAAAAGAAAGCAAGCCACAATCACTAATATATGTTACTAAAAGCTTGCCTACACAACCATATAATACCACTGTAGCTGCATCAGTTAAGAAACTGATTAGAACAGTCTTCTACTGTGTATATAGTTTATTTGAAGGTAATTACTACCTTAGTGTAGCACCTCCCTGCAAAACTGGTGCTTTTATAGTAGTACACCCTGGACTAATATTGTGATAGGGCTCCAGAAACCTCTTCCGTGCTTCACTTGAGCCACACAGCTGTAATTTTCATGTATTAACAGTTCCACATTACAGTCCAGTACTCGCTTCCTTTCAAAATTAGTCCTGGTTGTACCATTTAATCTACACTGTTTTCTAAGCCAATTACTTGGAGCAGTATGACCGCTGGTAGTGTACCAGCCACAAGTCCTGTTCTGCCACAGCTGCAAAAGGGGCACTGAAATGGCATGATACCAGCTCAGTTTGGCCCTGATCCAGCAAAGCACTTAAACACCTGTTCAACTTAAAGTATATGAGTAATCCCATAGAAGACAAGATGATAAATTCTTTGAACCAGTACCTGCTTAGATTCATAGACTGTGAAAACAGAAGGGAACATCTAAACATCTTGTCTGACCTCCTGTATACCACAGGATTTCTTTGAATTCAGTCTTGATCAGTCTTTCTTTCAGGAAAAAAACATCCAGGTCTAATGTTTAAATTTTCAATGATAGAGAAACTAACACACTCATACATAAATTGTTTCAATGATTAACAGTCCTCACCAGGACACATTTGTAACTTTTTTCAATCAAGACTTTGCAAGGTCCTTTGAATTCACTGATCATTGTCGTGTTTTCACTAATTAGACTGAAAAGGCATGTATTTTCACATTTCTTTTTCATATACATGCTTATAGACTGCAATTAAATCAGCCCTTAGTTTTTACTTTGACAAAATGATAGGCAGTGCTCTCAGAGTTTCTCAATACCCAGCAGATTATTTGGCCTTTAATCATACTTCTGTCTCTCCTCAGACTCCTTTTGTATTGTTCTACATCTCTACAAGTCTGGCTTCTGGAATAAGACACTATTTCAGGAGAGGTCATTGCTCACCATACAGGCAATAGAGATTCCTACTTAGAGTCCCTTTTTTCCTCACTAGGGGTAAGACAGGACCTTTTGGCTTCATGATCACACGGAAATTTTACACAGAACATTTCTTCATCTGCCAATACTTTCAGTGTAATTGTTTTCTAGGACAAGTGCAATCTCCTTTAAGTGCTCACACACCTTCTTTGCTGTTCCTCAGAATATGATCTTACCTTCACTAAAA
Organism: Falco naumanni; assembly: GCF_017639655.2. Lineage (NCBI taxonomy): Eukaryota > Metazoa > Chordata > Aves > Falconiformes > Falconidae > Falco > Falco naumanni. Next base: position 41,716,188 of record NC_054061.1, read on the forward strand.
CACACAGTTTGATTGTGCCCAACTTAATTGTGCCCAGTGTACCCTACAACAGTTTTCATTATCCCTTCATCCCTTATTTATATGCTTTATTGACAGTCTTAGTGTTGTCTACAACTTATTATGACTCTTTTCTTCCACATTACAAATTAAGATACCCAATATAGTAAGATTAGCAACACACTAGAAATGTCCATACGCAGTGGATGATAGGGCTTTTCCAACTACATTTTGAGACCAACATTATGTTTAACTCATTTAATATGTACCATATTGATTTTGTAATATTCAGGTTTTGTAATGAAATGTTGGGTGATATCAAATGAAAGCACTTCACATAAAAATCATTCCTCCCTATATATGTATAACATCCTAAAGATTTCATCAAAAGATATCAAGGTATTCTGATGAGATATAGGTTTCATTAACCCTTATTGATTGGCTTAAATTATGTCACTCTCCTTGCATAATGTTGCAATCTCAATATCACTCTGTTATTTGCTTGCAATTTCTATATTAAATCATCCACATAATAAAATATTTTGTATTGTTATTTAAACAATTTCTAGTAGATGTTTGGAGAAGAAGTGGATTCACTGTTGTGAAGAGGGAGCCCATGGGCTGAAGATCCACCTTGAGAAGTTTACTACCTCTCACAGGTAAGCAAAGGCTGAAAAGAAAAAAAACCAGAGAAAAAAACCCTAAGGCAGGAAAGAAAGGATTAAAAGGCTGTTTTAATGATGAAGGAAAAAGGGAGAAGAGAGGAAAAACATCAGTTATCAAAGATGCTTGGAAAGACTATAGTACGAAGTGGAACGGGGGTTACTACAGAAGTATATTCAAGGTACTCCTAATGCTAAATAAAAGATTCCAGGTTGAAGGATGAGTGACAGAAAGCAGCACACTTGCGCAAGAGCAAGGCACTCGCCTTGTGTAAGCACTGCTTCTGCGTAACTGAATAGTAATGGTAGCTAATCATGGGTTAACACAGGAAGAGCAGATGCCTTAGCACATAGACTGTGATCTCGTGAATTCTATCCATGTACATAAGTAATTTCATCAAGCATTTCAGCTTCCTTTCATGCACCCTAGCAAAAGACAAATAGTAAGCAAAGCCACAACCGACTGGTGCCATTGACAAACACAGGAAAATACTGGAAGTTGGCATGGTGAGGACATATTCAGCTAAACCTGGTTTCTCTTTTCCCAGAGAAGAGTGCTTAAAAAAGAAGGGGAAAAAAAAGTAGTCTTTGGAGAAGGACAGTTTTAACAAGATCCTTTCTGTTTGCTTCATCCACCTGTGAGGGTTCAGAGCACTGGAATTTCTGCAGGCCTCTGTTTGAAAATAAGGGGCTAATGAAAAGGTACGTGCATGGCTTGCTACCCTAAACTAGTCCTCCTAGAATATCCTGGGATTTGCCAAAGCACTAAATGACGTTGACATAGAACTCTTTAAGCGAAAAGTCACCTTTTATTCTTTGCTTTTCAGTATTTAGAAATGTAGCTTCAGTTTCCTTTGTGTTTTTTGTATAAAGGAAATTCATTTTGAATAGAGATGGGTCCATTTCTTTAGGTTTGATCTCAATGGATACTGAAGCTGGACTGCTGCGCCTTCCAACTCTTGCAATTTCTGGGGAAAGAGAGGGCAGCCAGGTGTAGATGAAGAGGACACAGGAACAGTAAAAAAAGAAATATTTAACCTGGAGAATCTCAGTTGCTGAGAAGAACAGAGTTAATATAAGGCCTAACTGTTTCTATGAGGAGTAGGTACAATTAGAACTTTTGCTAACACGCTACACTGTCTAATTTATTTTCAAGTCAACCAGATTCCACGTTGTAGTGAAGTTTCCTCACAGCCATTTTAACCCATGAATCTATTGTGTGTTCTATGAAGGTCAACACATTTAGATGCCCAGATGTAGGCAGGACATGGTAGACACACAGTTCCAGGGAATGCATGCTGCTCAGCGGAGAAATGGGTCCTCGGATATCACAGGTAAGCTGCATTTTGCATATATCAGCTCTGCCTTTGGATTTTTTTTTCAGTCATAATAGTTTTTCAAATACATCGTAGAAGGACAAAAAGCCACTGCTGTTCAGGGAAGTTCTGCATGTGCTCAGACACCTTTTCTTTCTCTGCTTTGGATCTATTCCTTCCCCAGTGGTAAAGCATAGTGGGAAATCCTATGATGATAGAAGCAGTCGATACCTTTGTAAGAACAGAGAGCTGTCTTTAGCACATGTATGCCTTTAGTTCAATAAACAACCTAGGTCTGCACCTAATTTTCCACTGAAGGATCTAATACCAGCAGAGAATATTTGCAGCATGGTACAATGCTAGTCTTTTTAGCTAGACATTTCCTTGACTATAGTGAGGCTTTTTCTTCCTTCTAGCATGGAAGGGGGGGATTTTATCATCTGTAATTTAAACTGATACTTTTTTTATAATGCAAATAATTTTCTACTAGGCTTGAATATTTGATATCTAACTAAAGAAGAAAAAATAACTTGCATTAAAAAAAAAAAAAGAATCAAAAGAAGACTTTGGGGATCAGTTTCCTGGCATTAGTAAATCAGCATAATCATTTTGGGTGCCACAGTTGGCAGGAATAGGCTACTTTTTCTGGATACCCTCAGTCTAGTAGATAACTTGCTGAGAAATTGCGACACAAATTCTGGTGTTATCCTAAGTGTCTCTGAGAAATTAAGATATGTTCAACACTTTTTAAAATGGACAGTCTGTTTCTGGCTTTCTCTGTGCAGCTGTACAATTTGGAAGAAGCTATTCTTTTGTACCCAAAGTTGAAATTAACCTTAAATGTCTTGCTTCATTATTACGTATTGACTGTGGTGAAGGAAAAGAAATTTTAAGAAAATATATTTCAATGATAGAGCAAAATAAACACTGGAACATATAACTGATAACTCATTAAATAAGAAGTCTACGCTTTTATCTGGCTCTTCAAACACATTTTAGGCACTTCAACAAGATTAGAAAAACACTTTTATGCCAAAAAAGAAACTCCTTTAATCACTTCTCTTCTAAGAAGATACCTGCATGAAAAGAGGAAAATTAACCTCTCTGCTGCCACTACTCCTTTTACTGCAAAAAAGCATTTGTAACATTTCTAATCCTTTTGGTTCTGTCAGATGGGAACAGCTATGTTTTCAGAAGCATTAATCATATGGGAAGATATTTTCAAGCACATATCTTGCTGGGAAATTATTAATATCCACTAGACCATCATTAGTCTATCTAATGGAACAGCAAGAGCCTCAGTTTTCCCAAGTGCCAGAGATGAAGCCAGTCTATCATGTTCTTTATGGTTCAAGACTACTTTTGCTTTTGTAGTTTTATTTACTCTATTGCATTACAGAGAAGGAGAAAAAAAAAACACTCAAAAACTTCTAGTCATAACAATTTAAGAGAGTAAATGAAATCCAACAGGAGAGAAGGGGTGAACAAATAAGAGTCACCATCAGATGTATGCATTCCACTGAACTAGTTACAAAATGGCTGCTCCGGCATAAAATGACAAAATAATTAAATGATGTGGTCAAAACCAGAAGCAAAACTATAAATGTACACATACAAGCATATTGCAGCACTGGACGCAACTCCTAAGGCTGAATTGTCCCCATGAGTGCTTCTGCAAATACATCCTACCATATAGCAAAGGAATGAGATCATAAAGCTCTTGGGTGGTTTTGCTGGGACTCTCTTTAGGATCAGCTGAAAGTTTCAATGTCAAGCAGGGGATAAACCCTTTCACAGACTGGATCTCTCCACCCCCTACTGCAGCCTTGAGCCTGGCCAAGGCCAGCCTCTTGCAGATAAAAAGTGCAGCTGTTGTGCTGCCTCTTTTCATTCCTCAATGGAAAAGGAGAGGTGCCGATGGGGGAAGGTGACTTCCTATTTCAGCAAAGAGCATTCCTTCACCACCTCTGCTGCTCCCCCCAGGTGGTCTAAATGTGGTCATAGAAGAAAAAGTACCTCTCTCTCTCCCCTCCACCTTTTTTATTCTTAAGGTCCTGTTTGTGGAAACTGGTATAGATAAAATAAATAATGACCTCAGGACCATACCACATATTTCCTGAAAGGCAAAAGCTCTTTTAAATTTTTCTCATCCTTTTGAAACTACTCTTGCTTTTCTTGATCCCAAAATACAGTGAAGTAAGACTACGCTTTAGTCTGCTCAGCCCTGTTAGCACTGCCTTCACATCCCAGCAGGCACCCTGCTCATTTTTGGGTTTTTCCAGACAGTAGGTAAACTTCTGGATAGTTCTCTGACTTATAACAGGCATGCTTTTGATGTTTGCCTATAGGGACCTTAAACTTGGGGTCCTCCTATTATTTTGTCCAAGAAGGCAAGGCATTGCAGTCAAGGGAGATGTTATTGTAGAAATGAGAGAATATATTCAAGGGCAGTGAATAAGTTCCCTTTCAATAAAAGCACACATTATGTCCAAGAACAGTCAAAAGGGTTAAAATACAATCTTTCCAGATAAGTTTCTAGCCATATCAGGCTCAAAAAGTCAAAAGATTTGAAAGCTATTAGTACTTCTGTAGATCATCCTCTTCCAGACACTCTTTTTTCTTTTTTTCTGCCGTTAACTGACAGGTTGCAGTTAAAAATTAAAGTAAAAAGAGGCCCTCTTTTTGCTACATACTTTTAATGGAACTGAAGCCAAAATAAGTCAGACTAAATTATGGGAGTAAATGACCTCCCGGGAAGTATAATACCAAATTCCAAAGAACTGTAAAGAGTTTCCTTTGATCTTTTTAGCTTCACAGCCTGAAATTCAAAATCTGTATTTAATTTTAGATTGCATATGCCAGCTTTTAAGTTTCCTTTCTAACATGATATATCATTTTAAATGATAGGACACCTTTAACTTGTATTTCTTGAAAATGCTGACTATCCTTTCTTTATTCTTTTACACTATAAAAACAGATATAAATATTACTAATTGCAAAAATAATTTGGGGTTGGGTGCTGTAATGGATAAACCATTGACCTTCACTTAAGAGACTGTGCCTTCAAGCTCAACCTAAGTTTCTAAGTGAAATGACTTTGATCTGAGACACAAGTAACTTCAGTTCAATGCCCTAGAGGATATAGATCTAGAAAAAAGGACAAGCTGAACACTTCACTATATATTCCTGTTACTATTTAGGAGATAGACAAAGGATGCTATTTTTCAAATGTGGTATAAAGGGCTTATTTCCTTCTACAGCCACAGAGTCATCTTGCAAGTGCTGTCTTCCTAAACCAGAAATCTCAGAAGGCACAACAAGCTGTATTAGCTCTTGGCTGGAGAATTCTCTGTCCTATGCACTTGAGCACAGACTTTAGATGACTTTGGGAGAAGACACTGACACCATCTTGCTGCAAGCTCCTTTGTAGTAGTTGTAGAGAGCAATAAGGTCCCCTCTGACCCTCCTTTTCTCCAGGCTAAACAACCCCAGTTCCCTCAGCTGCTCCTCATAAGACTTGTTCTCTAGACCCTTCACAGACATTGGATGGCCAGGCGCTAAGACTGGTGGTGAATGGAGTTAAATCCAGTTAGCAACTGGTCACAAGTGGTGTTCCACAGGGCTCAGTACTGGGGCCAGTTCTGTTTAATATCTTTATCAATGATCTGGAGGGATCAAGTGCACCCTCAGTAAATTTGCAGACAACACCAAGCTGGGTGGGAGTGTTAGTCTGCTTGAGGACAGGAAGGCTCTGCAGAAGGATCTGGACAGGCTGGACCAATGGGCCAAGGCCAATTGTATGATGTTCAACAAGAAGTGCCAGGTCTTACACTGGGGTCACAATGACCCCCTCCCTGCAGAGCTACAGGCTTGGGGCAGAGCAGCTGGAAAGCTGCCTGGTGGAAAGGGACCTGGGGGTGCTGGTTGACAGCTGGCTGAACATGAACCAGCAGTGTGCCCAGGTGGCCAAGAAGGGGAAGACAATCCTGGCTTGTATCCAAAACAGTGTGGCCAGCTGGACTAGGGAAGTGATTGCCCCCCTGTACTCAGCACTGGTGAGGCTGCACCTTGAATCCTGTGGTCAGTTTTGGGCCCCTCATGTCAAGAGGGATGTCGAGGTGCTGGAGCGTATCCAGAGAAGGGCCATGAAGCTGGTGAAGGGTCTGGAGCACAAGTCTTATGAGGAGTGGCTGAGGGAACTGGGGCTGTTTAGTCTGGAGAGGAGGAGGCTCAGGGGGGACCTTATCTACCTGAGAAGAGGTTGTAGGCAGGTGCAGGTTGGTCTCTTCTCCCAGACAACAAGCGACAGGACAAGAGGAAACAGCCTCAAGTTGCACCAGGGGAGGTTTAGATTGAATGTTAGGAAAAAATTGTTCACCAAAAGGGTTGTCAAGCATTGGAACAGGCCCCAGGGTGGTGGAGTCACCATCCCTGGAGGTATTTAAAAGACATGTAGATGCAGTGCTTAGGGACATGGTTTAGTGGTGGACTTGGCAGTTCTAGGTTAACAGTTGGACTTGATGACCTTAAAGGTCTTTTCCAACCTAAACAATTCTACGATTCTATGATTCTAGGTATGGGCAGCTGAAATAATCTCCCTTTTGTGTCCAGAAGTGAGCCGCAAAAGTCTTTATGCCTTATGCATTATGAAAGAAGCCACCTTTCATGAGGAAAAGTAGGTTGTAGCAGGTTGGCTGGAAGCACAACATGAAAGAGCAGCTGCTAAACATTGAACTTATGCTGGAAAAGCCCTAGGAAAAGTGCTTACATGCAATGTGTTGTTATGTGTCCCTCTGATGATCAGGCAAACAAAGGTATATATACAGTCCAGAATTTTGCAATACAATATCATTCTGAATTGGACCCTGGGGGAATAATTTGTCATGCATAATTTATCTACTGAATTTAGTTTCTTCTTCTTCTAACAAAACAGCATAAAACAGTCAGATTGCCTAACGTTATTTTTTGAATGGACTGATTGATAAAAATTCTCCCAGATTATTGGAGTTATTTGAGCTATATAGGGATAGTTCCAACTGACTGGTTAAATTACATGGTTTTGTTTCACTTTCCTGATTATGAAAACCAATGAGTCAACTAAGCCACCCCTGCCCCAAAGCATTTCTTTTATGGGGATAACTGGCGTGAGTATAGCATTTTCTTTTCCATGAATACACAAACACTGTAAGGTGTTCTGCATTTTCTGCAGCTTTGAAAGGGTGGAGCCTTTTTGACTGTGTAAAAGAAATGGTCTTGAAGCAAAAGGCTGAACTTTCTGGGGTCATTCACTACAGATTTTAATCCAACCCTTCTTATCACAGCCCATCCCAGATAGAAGTTATTGTTACCTTCCCTCTTCCTAGTTGATTGCTGACAAGTCATCCAGCTGGTCTGTGAAAACCAGAAAAGATCAAATGTATACAAAATAATTTTGAAATCGCACAACCTCAGAAAGAAATAGCAACGGCAACATTGGAACAGAACAATGAACTTCATGTAAGATTGTGTTGTGTGTAAGCCCTTTCACTCACTGACAATGTAAAACAGATTGATGTGCTTTGAGGCTGCGGTTGCTGATAAGAGATGCCATGTCTATGCCTTTTTACTCCCAGCCAAAGTGAAAGCAATTAAAATATTTAGAAGTAGCTGCCTTCTCCCGATCCAACAAGAAGCAAATCTGGGCTTCCTTAGCAGTAATCCTTTCTTCCACAGTTCTGGAGAGAGGTGGACCAGAACCAGCACAACCCTGGAAAACCTTAGTGACAGGAGTCTGTAAAATTTGGAGGAAGTACAGTGAATAGGTATGCTACCTTGTGCGCTATGACTGGCTGCTCAGCAGGTTCAGAAAAGAATATTGTTGCCTTTGGTTTATCTGTTTAAGTAGACTTGACAGGTTTTTTGCTCATTTCTGCTCACTACAGTACTTTTTTTCCCTAAAAGGTCTAACAATAGAACCACGTCATATGGCACATTTAATTTAGGAAGACATCTGAAAACAAAATTACCAATTCAAAACTAGCTGTTCTCAAAGGAACACAGTTGCCTGGTGCCAATAATCTTTTGGATCCTCCTACGCTATCAACAAAGTTCTAAATTTGTCAAAGTTTGGGATATTAAGGTGTCAGTTTTACCCTACCTTAACTCTGTAATGGTTAGTAAAATGTGTTGATTCAAACTTTCATTTTTTCTAGTATTACAGTACTAGTCAGCATTTACATAAAGCTTAATATTTACCCCAGCAGAAGCCAATTTATGTTTGTTAGTATTCTAGCTATGATTTTAAATGTTACTCTTGAAAAAGAAAAAAAAAAACCAAAGAAACAAACCATCACAAACTTCTGATTTTTATGAGAACTATAAAAAAACCCCTCCAGAATCAAGGTTGGTTAAGTGGTTAGTTAATTATGAAATATATATATTTTTGTCTATTAATCCTGCACACAAAAGTTTCATTCCTATGTAAAAATGGATGCAAATTAATTTCAAATGCAAAAGAACATCTGTCTAACATTCCTGCATATAAGCCTTTTCATGAGCTAGATGGGTAGTTTTATGACCAGCTGAGAGAAGGAAACTGAGCTGGGGATCAGAAAAGATTCCCAGTGAAAGTGCTGGTAGTCATTTAAAGTTTGAGCAGACAAAGCATTCCAGAACACACTGCGGTTTTTAAGTGAAAGTAGAGGAGATAGAGAAAATCACATTTAAATTGTCTGAACAAGCCCCCTGCTGAGAGAAAGGCAGAGGGATATTACATATATATAAATATATATATATTAGCAGATCAACAGATTTGACACTATCATGCCTCAGTTCCCCACTGCATACACAATTGTCTTACATCTGGTACTCAGGTGGTGCCTCACACTAAGACTGCACTGTTTTCTCCCAGAGCTATCAGGCTCCAAGACTGAGACAGATCATGCTTTTCATACTTTGTATTTACATTCTTAAAGAAATAGCTACTGTGCTTTTAACAGCGATAGGAAAATAACAGCAATAATGTTCTGCCCTATAGGTTAATCTATGTGTTACCTAAAATATTTTCATTATGATCTTTGAACATATTTATTTTTTGAACTGTTGCAAAAGAATTCTGATAAATTTCTAGATGATGACTCCACAGTGCTAAGCAATCTTCGGATCTTATTGGCAGCCAAGGAGTCTTTTGCATTGTATTGCAGGGGCATCAAACACTTTGGAGCTGTAAAGAAACATGAAATCATATTAACCACTATTTCCACACTCGACTATTTCTCTCACATCCCTCAATTATTTTAAATTAAAGATTGGTAAATTTCTTCACTGTGAAGCATGTAGAATTATACAGTTACATAATCTGATGCAGTGTCAGTCCATGACACTTTCACTATTCTGTTTTTTCTTACCTTGTTCTCAGTTTCATGTATATAAATGAGGAGAAAGAACCGTCTCTTCTTTGATAGTTTCTGAGTTCTTTTGATCCTCCTCGGGATGTGTGTGCATGTGTTTGTACACACACGGGCATGATGGGGTTCCCAGCTTGACCGTGAGAGCTTTTAGGTGCTGAGATAATGCAAATAATAAAAAAAAATCAGAGTTGATTGATGCCCTTGTATGTGTGGGTGTCTAATTAGTATTCCAAAGGCATTACTTCCAATTGGATGCAGAAATGTATGTTGTATGCCAAATATGTGATTCATACTGACTAATAGAATATAAGTAATAGACTTGTTTATTTATTTGAATTTAATTTAAAAGAAAATGTTTTTGACCATGCCTCTTCAAGATTGCATCCCTCTTCAAGCCATCATCCCAGAAAAATGCCACATACATGTACATCGAAATGAGTTTAAAGGTAGGGTTTGGTAAGTTGGAGGGCCATTCTCTCCTTGTGGAGCTAATGTATCTCCCATTACCATTAAATCGTGTTATATATGCATATTAAGGGAAGAATATTAGTGATTAATAACAAGCCATATTTTCCAGTGTGCTGAACTCTTTCAGGAACCAGTGAAGGTCCTGAGAGCTGCCTGGTTTAGCTAAACTGTACCTTAAATGAACATATGTTTTATAGCAGATCTTTAAATAAACCCAGTGGATTCAGTGATCATTTCAAGGTCAGTCCAGTCTTAACTTTTGACATATAGCAATGTAGCTAAGTGTGCTTAAGAGAAAGAAAGTGTATTTATTTCAGTGCTGTCAAATAGTGGTGGTTGGTCTGTCTGCAGCTCCCAAATTAGGCCATTTTAGCACTCAAAAACACTGTGGGTATTTTTTCCCCTTACTGGTTAATGATATTAACTAGTCATTGGTTCCTGAGAAAAGAAGGAAAAGGATGTGTGTTAGGCTCATAGCAACTTCAATTAGTTGTTAGCAAAAGATTTTATCCTGGTAGCAAAACCAGAAAAAAAAAAAAATCTTTTAAATTAATTTGAAGATGCCTACATTTAGAGAATGGCATTGCTTTAACAGGGCTATGCAAATGAGTCCAATTTAGCATCTTGTATTCAGCTGGAAACCATTGCTAAATGATCGGGATAGCCAGTCACAGATATTAAAATGAATTATATCTAATCTGAATTTTAGTCACGCTACATTAACTAATAGAAAGTTATTAACATTTCAAGAGAAAAAAAGCTTTTGCCTGCAAAATTAACAGTGGCTGAGATGTGACCTGTGAGCCATGCAGCCTGATCACTGTAATGACAGTGTAATGGCATATTTACATTAAAATCTCTGCAGCTAATATGTGATTCAGAATTGGACGTTAAGTCGAGGATTATTTAGTCTGGCCTGTTGGCCTTTCTCTAAGTAGTTTTTTTTTACTTCAATACAAATCTGAAACTTTTCATTTCATGACTATTTATGTGACTAGTTTCTATGGCTATGTCTCTCCATCTTTATATGGCCAGCTTACTCTTTCATTTTCCCCTTCCTTTTTCCAATATATTTATCTTTTTTTGCGGGCATGTACAACTTCAAGAAACCCACATTAGTTGCAAGCCAGTCAGGAAAAGGGAAATGTTTTTCTACTTCCTTTTTACTGTTAATTTGCTTCAAAAGCCAGTATGTTTTCATGTTTTCCTTCCTACACTTTTTAAATATACAGCACCCTGGAAAAAATGGGTAATTCAAAGCTATCTTTATCTGGATAGAAGAAAATGTATAATTATAAAGCTATTCTTACCCTTAACAGTCAATGACAACCTGCTACAGTTTCTCCTGCTACCAGTTCATTTCTACCAAACCAAAGCCTTGAAAGTTACAGACCTGATAATGTGGCAACTGTAAAATCTATAGCATTTGTTAAATCTATGGAATACTTGCATATATGAATTTGTTTGGTTCATTACTTAAAAGACACAGCAACATTAAAAAAAAGAAAATGCAGTGAAATTAAGAAGCTAACTGGATAAAATTATCACTTTAATTTCCTAATCAGAGCATTATTCAGAGAAGTCCAGTTTAAAGATGAGCTTGATTGGGCTTGTGTTGGTTATTTGTACAAAACAGGACATTTTCATAAAGGCTCAGACTCCAGCTGGACCTTCAGTGTTGAGAAAAATGCTGGATACATTTTATTAATGCAACTTTTTTTCTTTTTTGTAATTTTAATATTTTATTTAATTTTTGCATTAAATATGTGTTTCATTGCCATTTTCTATGAATCCGTAGGCAGATATTATTCTTCTGTGAGAGCTGCTTTTTTATTTTTAATGAAAACTTAAATAAAATGATAAAGCTAAAAGCAGTAATTAATGACCAAAACCATATACCTTATACATTACAGATCTGTGTATGTATTTACACACAACACCAGGCAATTATGTAAGTGCACAAATTCTATTAAAAAATAAGGAAAAGAATTGTCTCATAATTAGGTCTACAACATGACGGTATTCCTATGAATTTTGCACTTGCTGTTCTTTAAACTTTAAATGAACAAGCGGGGCCTCATGTGACTCAACTTTTTCACTGGCTTGTTTTCTGTTTACAAAGGGCGCATGTTGTGCTTCTGCCGCAGCCTTGACATATGTCAATCACATAATAGTCATGATATAAATGCCATCTCACCTCCATTTCCCAATTAGAAAAAGAGAATTAATGTAGGGACATCTGTTTGACTGACAAGTATCTATGCAGATAGAGCTCTGCGCACAGATTTGTAATAAACACAGGTGCTTCGTTTACTGCAAATGTACAGCTTCATCATATTTCTGAAATCTTTATTATGATGCAGTCATACAATAAATGCTGATTGAACAAATAACTAGAAATTTCATCTGATACAACATGGTAATAAGCTTAACTTAATTTGATATTTCAGAAATCATCTCCTAACATCTGAATTTTCTGTTCAAAATGCATGAATAATACTGAGCTCAGAGCCAAAGACACCCCCCTCTGCGGTCCCAGGTGGACCACAGATGTTTCAGGCCCCATGGCCAGTAGATTCTGATGTAAGTGGAACCAAAGCAGCTTCCCTAATATTATGGGACTGCCACCAAGGCTCTTCAAAGGCCTTTACTTTTTTCCTTTTATCATACTTTGGACATAGTCAGGTACGTGGTAAAGCCATACCTATTCTGCAGCACTTTTTGCTGAAAATTAGACCAGCCCCCTAAAAATAACACCAGAGACTTAATCTTGGCTATAGTTATAGGACTGAGTTGTCCCTTTTGCCCCCAGCTCAGTCCCTGACCACCACCACCCCCATGGCCCACAACCCACTAAGGGACCTGAAATGCTCCCTCAATACTGCATTTTGTTGTAAAAATGGTATTTCCTCAGTTTAGTTACTGTTCTTTTTTGTCTGTAGATTGCCTGTAACAATTTCTGTCATTAATATTACCAATCTGAACGTTTTCTTTGCAAGGGCCAGGACCACTTCTTAGACTACTAGTGCAGCACATTTATTTCTATAAACACCTCAGTGATATTGTTACCTTCAAATTTAAAAGCCAGTTTAATTAGTTAGAAACACAAAGCGTGTAAAAATGAAACTGCAAAATCTTTTCTCTCCAGATGGACTAGTAGTATCTGTGGAGAGTAGACGAGGTTAGGAAGACAAGACAGAGGGGCATCTAAACAGGAGTGAGCTGGAGATTCAAAGATAGGTTGGGTTGTTTGCCTATGTTAACCATCTTCAAAGCTTTGAACAGGAAAATGGTGTGGTTCTAACAGCAGGTTTCATTATGAAATAGAATAAAAGTCAGGGATGGTGAGCTTATTTTTGAGAGAGGGGACTGGAAAGATAAAATCTACCTAGTTGTCTGAAATGTTTTCAATTTTAAGTGGCTCTCAGAGGACCTCACTGAAATGTGGTCTTCTGAACCTACCAAGGCATGTCACTGGGAATTCAGCAGGCAAGAACGAGTCTCTCTCAGTAAGGTTCGTCTCCATCCTTAGAACCATCCTTTGAAAGCAGAGGTTTTCACAGGGTACCAGTAATGGTGAGAAAATTCCTTTTATCACAGAGACAGGTTCACTGGTGAGACCCGTTCTTTAGGAAAATGAGTAGATTCCTAGACTTAATTAACAAAAAATTCTCAGATGTCAAATGTTGATCTACCACTTACTCCTACCTACAAGTTTCACTGCCAATAAACAAACTGTCATCAAAGGAATTCTGCTGAATATTTTGCCTGGTATTAGACAAGACCATACAACAATAAATGGTCATAAACCTACTATTTTCTTTCAGGTGCTTCATTGTTCACATACCAAAACCATGCCAGAAGACAATGCTTCTCTTTGCCTTCTCTGTGGGTACAGAATGGTTTGAAATGAGATTAGCTTTTGAGATGTGGTTTTAGCTTTTTAGATAAGGATATCTGCCTACTTTGGTGACAAAATGCTCAAGGAGGCTCACAAATGAAAGAGACATTGTGCTCCTTTCTGAAAACTTCACAGACCTCATCTATCTCCTTACTGCCAGCACTGTGAAAGCTTGTTATTGAGCTTACTACGAGACCTGATTTCTCCCCAACGTGCACCTCCTTCCAGCCACTTCCTATGAAATTTGCAGAAGACATTGTTCCACTGGTGTCTTCTAAAGTGGTTTTGGTGTTATGTGATTTTCAGATCCTTCTGGGCTGTTCAAGTTGGAATGGAAGCTCTGGTTTCCTACATTTAAGGGTGGTTGTCTCAAATTGCACAGTTGGGCTGAGAAAATTTCCCAGATATTTTTTTTTTTTTTTTCTGAGAAATTTCCTTTCCATAAATCAATGTTCCTTCACACAACCAAAAGGAGTAAAATATACAGACAGAGGAGTAGGGAGGGACAGGGATGTAAAGAATTCCCAGATAACTAAGAGAAACTGTTCTACTACAGTCTTGAGATTTCTGTGATAGTTTGGGGAATCTGCCTAAGTCCAACATCTTTAGGACATTACACTTATCTTTATCAACTTTAATTTTTGTGACAAGCATATTTTTCAATGGCTTCATTTTCAACACCAAAAAACTATCAATAAGTGAATGAAATATCTATATAATTGTAATGTGCTGATTGTGGTGCTGATAAAGCCACGTTCCTCAAGATTATCTGCAAAGAGATGCCATCTGAATTTATCAAAAAGTGTTATTTTCAATAAGTGGACTGAGTCTTTAATGGAGCCCCTTTTAAACCACTACCTTTTGCAGGATTCATTAATTAATACACTTGAATTCTCCCTTTACTCCCTCCCCACCATTGTTGCTTTACAAGGCTTCCTGTGATATTCTTTTATACATTATAGGGTTTCCCCACCATTTGTGACAGGCTCCATTCTCTGCCTCTGCATCTCTCCCTAAAGCATCCCCATGACTTTTCTGACACGATGCTGTACAAGTAAAAGAATCATTCTGAGAAGTCAAGCAAACAGCCTAAGCCTGTAAATGATCAACTCACCTTCCAGACCTTTGATAGGTCTAATTCCCTTTCTGAAGTCTAAAAAATCTGCAATGCCCCGAAACAAAGGTTAAACAGCTTGAAATTTTGGATTACCACTAGCAGCCAAAACTAGGAAATACACATACAACCCTATAGGCCCATGAACTGGGCTATGTTATGAATGCTGAGCTGCCTTGTGCTTTTTTTCACTTTTACCTAGCTCCTCAGCTGCTTTGCCCACTGATTAAGATTGTAACTTCCTTCATACTGTTTTACAGATTCTAGTATCAGCAGTCCTTGACCTGATTGCTGGCTCTTGTTGTCACATCAGTCATATATAAATAAATCATAAATAATATGACCAGATCTTTCCTTATCTTATATGGAACTTGCAATTTAATGTTCTCTTGGTTGTTCCTTAATCCTGTTTTTCAGTGTTGGCACTCAAGGGCCAGGCAAGGATATCATAGATTATTTAAGCTACATAACGGGAAGACTCTTCTAAACTCCTAAGAAAAGAGCTGGGCAGAGAGGAGCCTATTGAAGTTCAACAAAGGCAAATGTAAGGTCCTGCACCTAGGAAGGAGGAACAACACGCACCAGTACAGGCTGGGGCTGACCTGCTGGAAGGCAGCTCTGCACAGCACTTTGCCCACAGGCCAGCAGTGTGCCCTGTGGCCAAGAAGGTCAATGGAACTCCGGGGTGCATTAGGAGGAGTGTGGCCAGCAGGTTGAGGGAGGTGATCCTCCCCTTCTGCTCCACCTTGGTGAGGCCACATCTGGAGCGCTGTGTCCAGTTCTGGGCTCCCCAGTTCAAGAGAGACAGGGAACTACTGGAGACGGTCCAGCAGAGGGTTATAAAGATGATGAGGGGACTGGAGCATCTCCCTGGTGAGGAAAGGATGAGGGAGATGGGCCTGTTTAGCCTGGAGAAGACTGAGAGGATATTTTATAAACGTCTACAAATATCTTAAGGGCAAGTGTCAGGAGGATGGGGCCAGGCCCTTTTCAGTGGTGCCCGACAACAGGACAAGGGGCAACAGGTACAAACTGAAACACAACAAGTTCCATCTGAGTATAAGGAGAAACTTCTTTACCTTGAGGTTGACAGAGCACTAGAACAGGCTGCCCAGGGAGGTTGTGGAGTTTCCTTTTCTGGAGACGTTAAAAATCCACCTTGATGGGATTCTCTGCAATCTGCTGTAGGTGAACCTGCTTAAGCAGGGGGGTGGAGTAGATGATCTCCAGAGGTCTCTTCCTTCAGGTTCCCTGACCATTCTGTGATTCTGTGAAATCATGCTGCAGCTGAGCAGATGAAAGTATCATAAGCATGTGGAAAAATAGTAATTTACAAAGTACAAAATGCCTTATGACCATTGTCGACTAGCCTTATGGAAGAGAGGGACACAGTGATTAAAGAACTTGAAACCAAATGTCAGCAAGCTATTCACTTAACAAATAGCATCCTAATTCCTTCTTAGCTTTCTATGCTGTCACTGTAGCCACAAAAGACATAGCTTCTGCCCCCAAAAGATTATAATTTCTGTAGAAAATGTAAGAATTCAAGTAAAAAAAGAGAAAGCTGGAAATATCTTGGGGATAAAAGCAGTCTTGTGCATGTTCTGTTCATACTAGAATAATTGTTGGGATCTTCTTTTTCCTTTAGTCAGATGGGGAAGGAGTGTCAGAAAACCTGCAAGCAATGTAAGGGCCAACACCTTTACTGGGCCTCAGCTAGAAAGTATCTGTTAAAACCAAGAGCTTTAGGTGAGCCATAGGAGAGAAGGGAGACGAATGCACCATCAGGTCATGTAACTGTCACCTCTGACAGACCCCTCAGCTGGGAAGAGTCCACAGAAACTGCACCAGTCAGCAGCAACCACATCCAACAAACAGAAGACTCAAAAGGAAAAGCCCAACAGTTAGATGAAACTATGTGCCAAAAAGATGGAAAAGACAGCAAAGACAGTATGAAAATTCATAGTATTAAATAGTCCCCTGGCACGTTCTAAGGAGGAAAGTCCCACCCCAAAACAGTTGCATCCATGAGTCTGAGTTCAGAAAAAAAAATACTACTTAAAAAGACAAACAACCTCCATGCTTTTCTCCCTGTAATGCTTCACTCTTACATTACCTCTAAAATCCTTTTTTCCAAACCAAACTTCTGAGGATGAATCCTCACAACAGTCCCTAGTTCACCATCTGAGATATGCGCGTCATCTCCCCTCTGCCTACACGAAGCATCTGTAAGTCAAAGTTGTACCAAGATCTTGGCTGTTCAGTAAACAGCCCAGTTCTTTAACAGGTTCATCCTTCTGAACAGGCACATGGAAGTGACCAGAATTAGCTTAGAACACGTATGTTTGAATGCTAAAATCAGCAAGCTGACAACTGCCATTAAGGTAACATCAAGATTCTAATGGTCTGTTGGCATAATTATAATACGCCTGACTTAAAATACCTTTGACTTGAAAGCACAATATAAAGATTAAAATAACATAAAATAAAACGAAATAAAATAGCTCCTCCTATAGTTCTTAAATAAATTCCTTTTGTCCCACACAGTATATTTTAGATATAAATTGACATATTGTATTGATCAGCTGTGTAGCTAATACTGTATTTATTTTTTTCTGATATTAAATTTTGGCCATTCCTAGTGTCACTGGACAGAGAGTATCATCAAATACAAACTTTTTAGCTTAAAATGTCTTTAAAAATAGAGTTTGACTTTGACCTTTACAAGGACACTTCATGTAAAACTAACTCACAAACATTTCAGTCCTAAAATGTTAATGCATTACAAGGTTAATTGCTCTTATTAATCCATTAAAGAAGAACTATATGCCCTTTCTTATATTAACCATTATTTACTTATTTCATTCTTATGTTCGAAGTCCAAAAGCGCATATCTTTGTTGCAAAAACTAACAAAATGTTAGTTAGGTAGGTCTCACAAAACTTCAACTGGATTCTATTTGTGTGCCTTCATTAGTGCTAAAAGTCTTGGCATTAAAAAAAAACATGTAGCAAACAGGGTGGTCAGCAGTTTTTTTGAGATCACTTGCTGGAGCAATTCAAGTCAAAGAGGCTAACATATCTCTTATTTAGTTAAAAAAATATTTCTTTTTTTTTTTTTTTTTTCCTTTGCCTGTGATTTGAGAACAAGAGAGGAGATTTTTATGTACATAAGTAGCAATGGTAAGCAGCTGTAAAAACCTCCTACCCTAAAGATTGATGAATATATGTTTCATTAACACCAGCACATCTGAAAGACATTTAACACTTTGGAAGACCAACTATGGTTCTTTAAAATGCCTCAGATGAAATGCCCTATGATGTGGTCTTTAATGGCCATCTTATTACCCTATAGCGCCTTCTCCATTAAAAATTTGTAAAATCTTACCTACTGAATATACCTGATAACAGTCTAAATGATTATTTTGCTAGGATATTTGGAACTATACTTTCATGAGCAGATGTAAGATTTGCACCAGAAATATTTGAAAAGAATTCCTGAAATATTTTTTTAATTCCTTCATCCTATTTATAATGTTTTTCTACTTAAGACTTTAAAGACTCACCACACCCTCTGAATACTGAAGAACAGATAACCACAGAGCAAATGCTTTGTGGCCATCCCATTCCATTTTCATTGAATGTAGTTAACAATGAGCATATCTGTAAGGTTCAACATCTGTTTGTGGGTGTAGTGCAAAGAAATCCAGAAGGTGAACTGGCTGGGTAACTATTTTCTACAAATAACATTTTCTGAGTTACTCTAGCTCTGATGCAGCCCTGGATGGAGGCCATCCACCCAATGCTTGTAAAGAGCTCTCCTCCAACAGAGCACATAGCAGTGGTACAGGTGGAGGGCCCTACAGGATGCTTGTTTCACACCCCTGGAGAAAAGATTGGCTTCCACTAATACATGTGGTAGCACTGAGGGCAGGCAGGCAGGTTTCCATGCAGACTCAGGTAAGCTTAAAGGCTTTTGTCCATTCAGAATGAAAAGTACATTGTACTTGACAATAAACCTGCCATTTGAAACCTCAGGGGTTTTAATCTTATAAATAATAGAGTTCAGAGAAGAAGGGTTTGCAAGTCTGCATAGCGCTGCCTGGAATTCAGATTTATGTAATGCACTCATAGGAATGTGGTGCTGAAACGCATGCAAGTGTTAGGGCATTTGAGATTCAAAGCCTATATTGCACAAAAATATGCAATGCAACACTAATATTCCTCTCTGTTATGCTATTTGCACCAGCTGCTACGAGAACATCCATCACTCAATGGCAGGTCAGAACTATCCAGTCCACTGCAGGCACTGACATAGCTTTTTACTTTCTGTTGAAGCCCCTGTTAACAAGCATGATGTCCACAGCAGAGGAAACTTTGAAATCTGTAAAATGAGCCAAAGGAGGTGCACATTACTAATCACATACAATAAAATCATTTTCAGTCATTAGGGCTGATAGCAACTCTTCTTTGTATATGCTAGCCTACGTATTTTGAGAAAATAAGAAAAGCGGGGCTACTATCTTGTATTGAACAAGGGTTTGAAAAGATTAGTTCATAAAGTACATAGAAAAAGCTCTGGTTTACACATATAATAACAAAGGGTAAGAATTTAGAATTATTCTTCTTTGAGCATCAAGAGAAAATTTGCAGTAGTTCTACTGCAAAACAAAGTCACCCCCCAAGGGCATTCAAGCATCAAAAATAATTTCTACTGTTTTAGGATGTGAAAAATGTATTTGAAAAATTCAGCAGCATAAAAAAAAGTCTGTTAACCACATTGTGGGATATCTTTGTCTGGCAAGTGCATTCAGAAACTTGGGAGCATTTCTTTAACACTTTCCACTTTAAAAATCCAGAATATTAAAATGGCAAGCATGAAGCTGTCAGCCTATGCAGTTTCGCTGTAGGGAGGTTATCACATGCAGCTTTGCTGCGTTATTCATTGCTTGCAGCTCTTCCAATCAGATAACCTTAACAAACATGGTGCTATCAATTGCCAGATGTGGTACGTGCTATGCAGCCTCTAGTTTTTGACGGACTAAAATGGATCTGAGAATTCTTCTTTTTATGTTATCAACCATCAGTCACACTATGAGATTCACAAGGAGTATCTGGAAGTGCTGTCAAGTGCCAATTAGTGATGTTGCTGACCCAAAAGATAAAGAAGATTGTAGAAGAAGCAGCCCAGTATAATTCTCCACTCCACTGTCCTTAAAGTGGACCATCGTTTATGGATGTACTCCTGTAGATGAAAGGGAAATAGGAGGTCAGTGTTTCCTGTCTTCAACAATCTTCTGCAATCTTCTCATCATGAATTGTAAATAGTATCACTATGAACCTACTCTTCCTGCACTGGAAAGCAGCGCAAATGGCTCAGCAAAGCCAAACGCTGATAATATTGTTTCTCAGGGCACAGAGCTGAAGGCCACACTCTGTCCTCCACTGTCATGCTGTGTATGGGTCCGCATGGGTGGAGCTCACCCCGGGCCCTGGTAGTGCCCTTGCTGACTCCTCACCTCCTCCCACTTCCCCATAGCTGTGGGGTACGTTCACACCATGCAGCTGCTGGGTTGGGAACCTGAGCTCTTCATCATCTGAAGGCAATCTGAAGATTGATGAACAATCATTGGAAATGTCTTCCTCCTTCTCAGAGCAATTCTCAGCACAATCTGGCAAAATGTCATTATCACTTAATATGGTTTTATCACAAGGTGTTCCTGCTTTCAAACTGCAAATGATTTTTACAAGGTCAAAAGCAGAATATCATGCCCAGGTGTTCACCATCTTGAACTGTAGAACAAAAACCGCCTTCTTAAAGAGGCAACATTGCTCCAGTGCACAGAGAACACCTGACAAATTTGGATTTGAAGGGACCAGCCTATGTGCAGTCCTCTCCATCTAAGGGTTACAGCATCCAGTAGTCAGCATAGATACAATGCATTATTAATTAGCATATACAAATCCTATTTATATTAAAAAAGCTTGCTTAGTGAAGGAGACATAATTCCTATTATTACCATCCCAAATAGCAGAAAACAAATATTGTATACGGAGCTAATAAAAATACAGGATAAGAGCAATATCTATGGAGTATATTTGTACTCTACATACATTTTTTTTATGTGGGACCACTATTTTTCATGGTAAATTATGTATGCTAACAGAATCTTTCTGAGCGTACCCATGCACCTGAATGGCAATTTTCTGAAAGAGCAGTGCTGGAGAGACATATCATCTGGATCTATGGTACTTATGCTACACAGCTATTGTATATGCAATTGGTTTGTGACTTTTTAAAATATGCGTGCATGGAGGGGCTACAAAATTACTTCAGAGCTGCCTGGGCAAGCATAAGGGGGTTCAGGTCTCTCCTTCATACCACAAAGTCCCCAGTTTACTATCAAACCAGCAGTGCATAGTCATGCTCCAGAGTCCACTAAAGTTGTGGTATCTCTCCACTACCACTCTGGTTCAAATACCATTGAAAGCAGATGTTGCACAAACATTAAACAAAGTTGAACAGACTTGGAGCTTATTCATGCATTGGATTCTATGAGAACACAATGGAAACCTGTCAGTAATGCAGGAAAGACCAGATCGAGCTGGCAGACTATCTCCCTGTGTGATAATTTAGCATAAGAGCAGAACTATTCCCTGGAAGGTGCCAAACAATTAGAGGACAAGTCACAACAAAAAAGGCATTCCTAACCAGTGCAAACATTTGTCAAGGTATGGAAACAATTTACAATGTTTTCAGAACCGTGGTTCAGGTCAGTTCATTTTTATACTCTCCCATATGGTTCTGCTCCTTCTATTTCCAGAGTGAACCCTATTTACCTGGATGGTTACTGTAGAAAATATATTGTTTGCAGAGAAAGTGAGAGTCATCAATAAAGAAAACTTCTCAAGATAGGTATATTGAGTATGTGTATTGGTTTGATCTGACAAGGGAAGAAAATGGCAAACAACTTGTTTTCTGCTTGAGAGGTATCTAGGAGCAGAGCACCGGTCAGATGCTGTATTGTGCCTTCCGGAGGATTAGCAATAAAAGCACTATTTGGGTGGAGAGAGGAAATAAAAGTGGCTTTCAGCCACATTTTTGCCTTTATGAAACTGAGCCTGCCAACAGACTAAATAGCATTTGTACAAGGTTTTCACTTCCCCTGCAAGCCTGAAAAGAGAAAAGATGAGTTAAATCCTTCCACGCATAACTGGCAGCACGGACCACATCAGGTGGTCATGGCTCTGCTGTCCCCTAACATGAAAGCAGAAAGGTGATACGCATTTAAAACCAAATTCTGTATGCCACACCACTCATGGATCTGGACTTACTTTGCTTTCCTCATCACAAATGAACTGCCAGCCATGCCTTGATGGTGGCTTTCAGCCTCTGAATACCAGCAAAGCAATGTTCCTCTTGTTCCTAAGCATAGACCTCACAAAAACCACTATACCTTTTACAGTCATCCTTGGAAAGCTAATTTCCTTCCATAATAAAGTTCAGGAAGTCTAAACACAGGGCAATGATTGCTCCAGATCTATGCTAGATTAATATAGAGTATTCAAATTGCTTAGGAAATGGGGTATTTTTTTTTTCCCCTAATGAATCATGCAGTATGTTGTCCATACTTAAATGACACATTAGGTTGGAATTTCAAGCTTTTGTAGGGCAGAAATGGTCTTCATGGAAGACAGAAATAAAGTTAATGATGCCAGAGTGGCTTTATTCTAGCTTACTTGCATGAAACTGGCACAAAGCCCTGAATATTAGCCTATGATATTTGCAAAAAAAAGCAGGAGTTTGGGCTGTTAGAAAAGCTTTCATTGATACAACTGCAACATATTAATCCTAGACAAGGGAACTACAGTATTTAATTAAAAATGGAAAGGAATAATAGTTTAGCACCTCTTTCAGAAAAAATGAAGTGCAATGGAAACGGAGAATGTCTTCTCCATGAAGCTGCACTGAAAAGTACTTTTGCATTCATGTGACATTGAGAAACAAATGACAAAGAATTTTCCATTAATAATTTAATTTGGGGGCCAGAGGGCCATCAATAACATCATAAGCACGTAACATGGAGCCAAGTTTATCCCTGAGATAAGCAATCACAGTAGAGTTCCTTTACAGCATGTTTGAATTTGAGTCTATGGAATGCAGAATTTCAAAAAACATTTTAAATAACTGGTAGGAGCAGCTGCCAACCCACCTCAGATCATCGCGTCTGTATGCTAAATACTTAAAACACAGAAAAATGAAGCTGTAGCACTGAAAAGTGGAGTATTACTAGGAAGTGCTGAACATCTCCACCTCCCATCTGTATTAAAAGGAGACACAGAAACAACAGTCAGTCATCATCCGGCAGGATTATTACAGCATTAAAATTCAGCCCTGGTGGCTAAAACCAAAAACGCACTCAAATTTCTAAGGAAAATTTAGCCATTCAAGTTGAAGATCCAGGTTAATTTTGTGGTGCACATCTAACACTGAAAACAAGGATTTTTAGCAGAAAGTATGTTGAGTCGAGGTGATGTTCAAATTTGCTAGGGAATGATGAAGTGAGGTTAATAATCCAAAATCATAATTTTTTATAGGACTAAGCTATGCACACAGAGCCTTCAGTTAAGCGTTAAGATGTAACTCACATCCACATTCAGCAAAACCCTCTGACTCATAGGCGCGTTGTTCCTTGAGGGCTGGACAACTGGATTACTCTTTATTTTTTAAAGATGGATGGTGGCGATGCTGCTGCTCATCTTTTATAGCAGTGGTTAAAGCACTCACCCAGAAACTGGTGAGCTGACTACGGTTCAGCGACCTCCTCAGTGTGAGTGGGTTCAAACCTACAGCTCCAGCCTAGTCTCTGGCTACTAAGTTAAGCTGCAGTTGCTGAAGGTTTGGGGAAGGAGGGCAGAGAAGGGAAAAGAGAGAGGCAGTCTGATTCCTGCTGAAGATGCATGGCTGTTCAGCAAAGGATACAAGATTTATAAGGCCAGAAATAAAGAGAGAATTAGAAAAAAGGGGGCTTGACTATAGCCTAAACATGAGGGCTTCCTCTGGGAGAAAAAAGAGCCATCCTCTTCAACATTTTTAATGTTGCTAATTAGTTTTAAACCAGATTTTACGGTAATGTTTTCCTGTGTGAGATAGACACACTCTTTGATACATTTATAAAATTTAATGAAGAGCACCATCTGTAGTAAATGCCTGATGAAAGAAAGCAATGGGATGTGCAGCCACACACCACTCTGGGTGACACTGTGCAGCACAGTCACCCCAAGAGCCACCCACATCACTGCCTGCACTGAGCAGCGCATTGTCCCTGTGCCCCAGGAGAAAGTGCATGAGTCATGTGGAGACATGTTTTTGGGCTACAGTGTCCCCACAGGAGCTTTGTAATCTTCTTGCCAGCTGAAGGACACCTGGGACGCAGGATGCCCTGAGACTGGGGACCATGCAGCTGTACTGGTACCAAGTGCTGGCCTTGAATCTAAGATTCATCACCACAAGGAGTGTAGAAGTAGCTGGCAAAAAAAGAAAACTAGCAGTGGAACAAGGACAAAGGGAATGAAATTGTAAGAGGGTACTCACGGGAGCAAGTAAAATCAGCTGCTTGCTGAAGGTGCTCTTCACTGGGAAGAGGAACTGGACTTAGTGCCAGTCTTCTCTCACACTGACTGTGAGAACAACAGGATTGAATGACTGTGAGTGAAAGGAAATCCAGAATCAGGAAAATAAGAGGATGTCATTTTTGTAGTCTCTTAAAAGAGGATAAAGCCTAATGAGATTGGTGTCTTGTACACTTTTCAGTGCATTAAATGTTGTTTTGTTTTGATTCCTTCCAAATTCATTCACCAGTCAGGTTACAATTATCACTGCCCTTAAAAAGTACCTCCTAATTCCTCACTGTTGTTCAGTCAGGCACTTTAGTCACTCACTATTTGGGGCAAGCATTAGCAATTTCACAGGTTTACTGATTTCCTTTTTAATTTAATCTCTATTTTATTTAATCCTAAAGAATTTGGAGATCAGGAGCTACACAAAGAATTGCCTCTTTGTGAGAAGTTTGCTTTGGTTGGCTGTCAGTGAATTTGTAGCCACAGCAAAAGCTTTGATACACCAGGGAGAAAATCATGCTTTTACCTAATCTTACCAAACCAACCTTGTTCAGATTGATTCAGTTTCCAGCCTTGGCTCTGACCTCACCCTTACCCTCAATCCTGCCTCACTTTCACACTGAGTATTTTATACAGCCTCTATTTTCTCCCTGCATAGCCTGCCCCCAACCCCCGCCCCCAACCCAACATCTATGTTCTACTCATCAACCATTGCTTTAGAAATCTTCAGGCTGGATGGGCAGGCATGCAGTGCTGGCAGGTGGTGTAGCTGTTAGGCAGCCTTGTGTATCACAAGAGATCTGATGCTATCAAATTTCTTTTCCCCCAAAGACTAAAGAGAGTAAGCCTTTGTAAGCATGCAGGAGGGGGATGAAAACAGTTTGTCTCCTGAGCAGTCAGCCTTTGTCATTTTACAAATGAAATCACTTTGGAAATTTAGAGAATTAATATCATAATGAAGACGGGAGTACCCATTAGGGTGGTCTAATGTTGCTCTGGAGATATATGATGGATGTCCAGTTGCTGTAAGCCCTTATTTGCAGAGAGTCACCTCTGTAGTTGCCATTATTAGGAAGTTGTCTGAAGCAGAGGATCAGACACAACCATTGCAAGATGAGATAGTGTTTGACTGGTTTCCAGGGAACCGAAGGATACAGCCTTAGTTGTACCTGTCACTATGGCTCCCAGCTTTTTTCCCCCTTAATGTCTTTTTTAGCTGTAGGAAGTTTCTCTTTAAAGATTCACTGCTTCTCTAATAGCACAAAAAGCAGTAATAGGAACATAAAAAAATGTTACCTGGATTGCAAAAAAGCTTCCGTTTATTGCAAAACAATTGGTATAATTCATCATCAAAGGATTGCAATATGCTGCATTAGTTAGCTTTTGCAAATAAATATAACCATGAGATCTAACCTGTGGTGTACTGCTTGCAGTAACTGGAAATATTCACCTGCTCTGTCCACTTCTGGACATACCTATCACACTGTCAGAGCAGTGATGTCGTGATTGCCATTCCTGGAAACACAGCCTCAAGAAAGTAGTACTTCCAGGAATTATCTTAATGGGCAATTGAATCATCATTTCTAGCACTCCTGCATCTTTCCCAGAAGGATAGTTTTCCACAGGCAATGATTCCAGTTAGAAGAAAATGTGGATATCCAAACCCCAATTCTTATTCCTTCCTGACTGGTTTGCAAAGAACAGAAGCTTTATGCAGATCTTAAAATTAGGCAGAAAGGCACCTAGGACATGTGAGGCTGGAAGGTGTCCAGTACAGTGATTTTGCCTGCACTTCATTTTATAATAGCTATTCTACCCAGATAATTTATTTTCTTCCAATTATCTGTGTTCCTTTAATAATTCTCTACTGGTCACTAACATTGCTGCTTTGTTGTGTTATTTCCCAGGAAGCTCAGTTGCTGGTGTAAGTTGTCGTAGCTGCATGTCTTCCATAAGGATTTACACCAGGGCAGTGTCTGCATTTTAAGAAAATCAGGTTAAATTCACTAATGTCTAGACTTTCTCCTAGCTATGGGGGTATGCAAGGCAGCTTGTTGTTGCTAGCCTTTTCAAATAAATGTGACATGATGGGTCCACACTTTGCTCTCTATATAATCAGTACTGATTTGGGGGAATAATCAGTGGTAAATAAAAATGAGTGCTGTTGAAATACCCTTTGTGTGTGTTCTCATGAATTACTCATGAAACAAAGGTTACAAATTTCTGCCCCTGATACAGTAATGGATCTGTACTGCTTTTATTTTATTTTATGTTATTTTTGTAATATATGGAGTGGGTGTGTGGGGGGTGTGTGTGTGTGTGTTTTGGTTTTGGTTTTGTGGTTGGGTTGGGTGGGGTTTTTTTTCCAAAATTCTGTTTCTTACCCCTAAATCTTCAGTTTAGTGGTCAAATTCACCTTGGTGGGAGCAAATGCAACTCTATCGATAGCAATGGAATTGTGTCTGCATATGTCAGCCATGAATTTGGCCCCATATTTATTGGAAATACCTGGGCTGTTGTGATATGATGTGGTAAATCATGCTGAGAGCAAATCAAACAGACAGGCTGTGGCTGCATCACTATTTCATACAACTCAGGTCATAATGGACAGGACAATGCTGTACTGTGAAATTCAGTGCTAAGGAAAATACATTCTTTCTAACCTTTTATGAAAATACTCCACATCCTTCAAAGGACAATTTAGGCAATGTGAGCACTGCTGGAACCAGTGCAGGAGCATTTAAAAGGCAAATAGAAAAACACCATTGCCCAGGAGGAGAACGAGCGTCCGTAGAAATTCCCATGCTTTTGCTGTTCCAAAATTCCCGTCAACTGTTGCATACAGCCCCCAGAAATAAAGCTATTCACTCTCACTACAGCAAATGAAAGTGATGCAACATGCCAGTCTTCAAGCCCAGCAAACTATAAATGTATTATCAGACAGAGAAGAGCTAATGAAAACAATCACATTAAACATAGCTCTTCAGTGCTTGGTGCTCAATAAGTGAGCAGCAGGCTTTCTCTGTCTAGCTTACAGAAAACAGGAGGTAGCAGTTTGCAAGGAGCAGCGTTTTAATGTGATTGGACTATAACAGACAATCTATTTACAGCATGCTCTGGGGAGCTTATAAACAAATGTTGAGTAATTTCAGCCAGCAGTAATTACCCTTGCAGCTGACAAGGATAGCATGATACTTTCTCCTTCACCTTCAGCCCAGTCCAGAAGGCACTGTACACAATGGCACCTCTAATTATTTCTGCATTTCTATGGCTAAAGACCAAAGTGTGTTATTAGAGAACATTTTAGAAGCTTTTTAAAAGCTTGTTTATTGGGACAATTAAAAGTCATCACTATGACAGCAAATAAAAGGTTCCATTCCTAGGCACGTGGCTGCAGCCGGGGGTTTGCCTGCTTACCTTGTAAGCCTTGCCTACATGAGGGAAAATTTACAGCCACCCCTAACTGCTGCTAATATTGGTTCAGCAGCACCAGCACTAGCAAGGTGGGCAGCCCTCGAGTACACAGAACGGGGCTTTATAAATATCATGTTACCTAACCCTGCTTAGAGCACATGGAGTAAACATCATACTTAAAATGCTGTTCACTCACCTATTCTCAGGCTCCCAATGCAGCCAACGGTAGTGGCGGTGAAGCTGTTGCAGCGGTGAGGAGATGTTTTTGTAGAGCACCTGTGCTGCAGACGAGGCCTCAGACAGCGTGGCTTTTTGTCTTCTGTTGAAACAAAATAAAAAGCAAGTTCTAAAACATTCATTAACTCTTAATTACTGGTGAAATACATTGGCCCGGGTTTTTTTCTCCCAGGCACTGGACATATAAATGGGTTAATTCTGGGCTGGATGCAGCTGCTGCAAGTGAGTCAGCAGGAAGGTGGGAGCAGGGAGGGAGGGAGACCTGGGCTGTGGTGGGCCAGGGGACAGGGCACTGCCCTGCATAGCCCTCCCTTTGCTGGATAAGACCCTTCCCCTTGCCTTGGCTACACAAAGGCAAACCGAGGTCTTTTGATTTCCCTAAGTCATCAGTACCTGGTGCAACACACCACAAGGCATCTCCCCACCATTCGGGATTAATCCCAGAGCAATCAGGTGACACTTGCCATAATTTCAAACGCCCGCTTCCCACGGCACAGCCCCCCAGCTCCTCAGGCACCCGCCGGCTGGCCCAGGCTGCTCCGCGCCAGCCACCGGGGCTGGTGCCCGAGCCCGCTCCTCCAGAGCCAGGGGAAAGCGCCGGTGAACCCCCGCTGCCAGACGAGGTATCTGAGCCTGTGCAATTCTGAAATGCAGGCGCTTCTGGACAGTAACTTACAGATAAAACAGAAACAAACACTCCCCCTTACCCTCCCAGTTCCCTGGTGGTAACCGTGCTGCCAAAAGGAAGGTCTCCAGCCACAGGGAGACCTCAGGAGCCTGTGCCATCTTGGGCCCTCTCATTTGGCCCAAAGCACCGGGGTTTTTATTCCAGTTATATAACACATACTACTCGATTTTCATACTGTGCAAGATACATTTTACCATGAGAAATACTACTGCTATTTCCAAAGAGTAGTTTTAAAAACATACAATCACTACTCATGGCAAGGCGAGGCGTCATCAAAGTGATTGCTGTGGGCAGTGATAATTAACAGAATGATCAAGTCACAAGACTGCGCACCACAACTTTTATTTAACATTGTAATACAGTCATATATGAGCCAAACTATCCAAAAGTAATTGGGAGAGGCAGTGAACTGTGATGTGTGCTGGTTTGCAAACACCATGGACAGTTTGGCGTTCGCTGAGCTCCCATCCGCCTCAATAAATTCAGTTCAGAGTCCTGCTATAGGAATTGACAGCAGATATCTAATCCACAAAAGTGGATTATTTACATTTTTTGATACGTTACATTGCATTACATCCTGTCATGTTGCATCTCATCACAAGCAGATATAATATCGCATAACATGATGTGACATGATGACAGACATCAGAAATGTTTTTTGTTGTTTTGGGTTTTTTTTAAGATTTTATATCTACTATCCAAAATATTTCTGAGTGATTTCTAGGAAGATCGAGCAGATAAGGTGAGTGCCTGGATTATGCGTTCCTCCAGCAGCTGCTGAGCTGCTTCTCCCATGCATTGTTTTAAATCGAGCCGCCTTGTTCTGCAGCTTCATAAAATCTTGTCAATGCAATTTTGCACACATATTGCAAATATTTTTAAAAGATTCATTAGGAGGGAAACCAGCAGAACACATGTTCAGTAACAGCATAAAATTATAACAGCTGCTGCAAATTACCTTGGCTGAAAGGAACCCCCAGAAATGCATTGCAAACTTTAACAATGTACTCTAGCTGTTGATTGCTCACACTGTCGCTCGCTACTCATTTCTGAGACACAGTTGGTGGAGGAACATTAATTTGTCCTTGTTCTTGAGACTGGCAGGTGTCACTTTGCCCAGTGTGGGACGTGAGTGACAGATATTTTGCAGCTGATGAAATGAGAATGCAGAAATTCAAGAGTGCCTCTGGGATTTCACTGGTCATTTGTGGCCAGCACAAGGGCAGGGCCCGCTGCTTCGCTAATGCAGGACTGGCTGATGTTGCTGTTGCTGCAGGCTGCCGCAGATTCACACCATTTTAAATAATATTTGTATTATGAAGCCTTTCACACACACACACACATACACACACACACACAAACACTTGATGGTATTGTGTGCTTCGCTTCTTTCTAGACTAATACCATCTGGGAAATTGTTCTAATTGTTTTTCGGGGTTTTTTTTCCTTCTGTCGTATGCTCAAAAGGATTTTACCTGCATGTGCTGTCTTTAATTCTCTGAATAACATAAATAGAATTGACTAAAAGCAAGACTTAAGCTAACCTAGGGGAAACTGATTAAAACCAAGAGCAGTATTAAAAAAATGCAATTAATAAAATCATCTCACGATACAGAGGTTTAGGAAGAGAGTGGGGAGAATTATGTCAATTGAAGTATTTCTTTCATCTAATTTAAGAAAGCAGAAAAATGTGTTCCATGTGGAAATGCACAAGGCTTAGTGAAAACAAAAAAGATACTAGGAAATGAACAATACTGCAATGTTAAAGAATTAAGAATGAGATTTGTTTAATTTTAACACTATCCTGTAGTTCATCTTTATCTTTCCTTTACCTCAGAGCATTTTCTTTGCAGGCAATGTAGTGGCTAGGATTTTTAAACCACCCCTTCACCCCCCTAAAAGAAATAAAATAAAATTAGGAAATACAAGGAAAATAAATTGTCTAGAGCTGATGCCTCAGATAGATATTTTCAAGCTTAGTTTAAATGTTAGGGTTTTTTCCATTCAGCAACTCTATGTGGAAGGAGAGAAGGGGTTAAAATGTTCTGTAGTTCATAAAACACTTTTAATAAGAACTAGAGTGCATGTTAGAAAGAAAATTATTCTTTCAATGCTTTTAGCTTTTTATTTAAACTATGTATTATTTTAAAGGTGATGATTTTCAAGAAACCCCAAAATTTCAGGACAGGGTCTCATTTTGCTAACCAGGTTAAATGCAGTGTACATAGAACAGTGTAATCCAGAGAACCACTAACAGCATTTTCAATTGTGATAAAAACTTATTAACATATTTGCCTCTTTAATGATTAACTGTCTTTGAATATTAAGAGATTTTTACAACGTCTTATTCACACTGAGGAGGCTCTGCAAAAGGCCGAGCTTTTTCTTTATTTTATAAGTGTGACTTTGTTTGATATGCATTCTGGTTTTAAAAGAACCATAATATTTTAATCGATCTCTCTGTAAAGATCATGATTATTATAGATGAGATACAGTCGTGCACATCAAGCCTGACTGGTAGATAGGAGGTCATGAGTCAGGAATTATAGGAAGAGGGGAAGCAAAAACTAGAAAATTTTCTAACATGATTGTTTAAAGGAACTGTTACGTACGCTGGCACATGAATTCAAGACTTCAGTTACATGTCCAGAATTATCACCCTTCATTTGCTATTGATTTCCTTCAAAGCAGCCCTGAAAAAAATATAATTAAAAAAAAAAAAAAATTAAACCCATATATTTATTATGAAAACCATGTATTTTTACACTGAACTCTTCAGAGTCGTGAAATAAATGACATTAAAAATCATGGCAGAGAAATATCTGATGAAAATGTTGATACAAACCTAGGCTGTGAAAACACTGGTTAATGCCATTTACCAAATCTTATTTTATTGTAGAGAATTACTTACGTTAAATAATTTGAAACACACATAAA
Source organism: Falco naumanni (assembly GCF_017639655.2). Lineage (NCBI taxonomy): Eukaryota > Metazoa > Chordata > Aves > Falconiformes > Falconidae > Falco > Falco naumanni. The sequence continues at coordinate 41,747,930 of NC_054061.1, forward strand.
GATAGCATCTGTTAAGATACGAGATAGGTATTTGAGCATAATTCCATCATTAGAATTGGAAAAATTATGCTGAACAGATTTTTTTTTCCTATCAAACCCCTAGTCTTCCAAAACTAATACTGTTTTATTCATACACATGTGCAAGGATGCGCACACACACACACACAGAGACAAATATATCTGCACATTTTCACTTTGTATTCCCCCCCCTACTTACAAATGCAAAGATATACTGTTATTCTGTGGAAATCAAATATTTTTTCTAGATGGTGTGCTTCTTTAATTAAACTGTATTCTTTATAGTGATCAAATATAATTAGCAGTAGCAAGTATTTAATGAAAACAAACTGCTTTCCTTTGAAATTTTTCCAACCCACTGTACTTCAAGTCTATAGCTTCTCCAAGAAGATCATTGTATCATAACAACTGAAAATAAGTATAGGATTAAAAGCTTGTCAGGTACTGCATCATTTCAGACAAAAAAAAATAGGGAAGGTAAACAGTAGAGAACCTGATTCATGTCAGGTACAAATTCTATCATTTAAGATATTTCTTCCAATGAAACAGTACTGTTAGTGGTTCAATGTGCTATAGATCTGTCTTTTAACTACCCTATTTGATATCATTACGTACTAAGACATTACCCCAGTATCTTTGATTATTACTGAGTGAGATGAGAAGAAAGTGCACTTACACCGGACTCATTGACAGCGAGGTGCTATAACAACTCTCCTGTAATTAATTGTGAGTGAAAGGGGGTTTGGTTTTTGCAGCCTCGTAAAACTTTTCCCACATGGCTGAACCCACGGTCAGGAGACGTTAGGCAACATTAACTGCCTGCACATTTCTGCAAGGCTCTGGAGGAAGCGGCTCGGCACTGGGGCTCCAATTCTGAAAACCCTGGGACACAAGACATCAGCATCTACCTTTCATCTTAGCTGAGATTTGGAGAGGGTTCAGACCACAGAGGCTCCTTAATTCTCACTAATTCATTTGCTTTCCTGATTCACTTGGCTTGGGATAACCTGCGAATGATAATGAACCTGTAAGGGGAGCGCTTAGTCCCTTGCCTTTGAATGTGCTCGGCATGGATTGAGGGCTTTCTGTGAATCTTGCAAGAGGAAAAGAATCTTATTAGCACTGATTGCCAGTCATGAGGTTGCCTCTAAAAATTGCTCTTGTATTTTTAACTCTTGCTTGCTTATAACAACCCCAGCTAAGGAGAGAGATGTGTTGTTTACACATCAAACATGGCATTGTTCTCAACATTTACTCATTTCTCTTTGCAATTTGATCTAATCATAACACATTTGCTTTACGTATGTCATTACTATACCACTAGGAACACTTCATCATTTTTCCCATGATTATTCCACAAGTTCATAACTAGCCAAGTCCTCATCTCTTCACCCCCAGCTAAACATCCTCTTTGCATAAATGTATGCTCTCTAGAATAAAGGGTCTAATTTTCCTTTTTTTTACTTTTGTTATTAACCATTTCAGCAGAGTGCAGCTAGTACTGCTTTTCATGTTACTAGTGGATTTCTAGCAGATTTGGTCTTCTCTCATGTTGGTTCTTATCTTTTTTTAATAAACATATTGTGGATTTGGATACAAATAAAAATCAAGCTCCAGTGAGAATATTTGATAATAAAACTGGGGAAAATGTGGCTTATTTTTGCTTCTCTTTGTCAAAAAAACCCCATTCTTCTGAGGAATATTTTTTTTTCCATTCATTTATGTGAATTTAGGTAACTGTGCAGAAGAAATGGACTGCAACCCAGTAATCTGTGTCAGAATGATTCTGTTTAGACCATCAAATTTGCTCTGGAGGCAACCTTTGCTAAAAGCTGAGGATTCATAGTCCAGTTTCTTATGAACCCCTGTCATTGCCAGAACCAAATTCTAACTCCTGACCAAACTCTGGGAGTTCCTAGGAAGAGCTTTCATAACATTTTCTGATGGACAGCCGAGCTTTTCTGCAAAAATATGGTGTTCTGCTCTGGTTTTTAGCTTTTTCATGTATAACATACATGCAGTTCTAGAAAACCAATGCTTCAGCTTTGGTATTTAGTAACAAGTCTTGTATCAGCCAGAGTCTTATACAGCTTCCACATCTGGGACATCTATTCACTAGCCAAAAGTGAATGATACACTGCACCAAAGCAAAGATAAAATTCTTTTGTGTTAATTTTTTTTCCCTTGTGTCTAGATGGGGGCAATATGGCTTTTGACTAAATAAAAAAAAAAATTGCTTCCAGTTCCAGCTACTGAAACAATTTCCTAGATTCCTCTCAAAATATGAATTTTATGCTTTTTTTCTCTAATTTGATGTTACCTCAAAAAAAACTATAAGTGACAAAATATTACACCTACTGTTTCTCAACAGAATTTGCCAAAAAGGATAATTATGTGAGACTGCTAGAACTCAAATTTGATCTGGAACTTCTTGTGTGGGAATATGGATTTCTATTATATCGACAAGCTCAACTCTTCTTCAAAGGGCATGAATAAGAGCTGATCAGCCAATGAAATTATGTTGCATGGGAATTCTAACAGTCTGACATTTGCTTGTCGAATCATTAAACATTTCTGCAGGACAGTTACCAAAAAAATCCCAGCTTGCTTTGGAAATGTCACACAAAAATATCTACATTTTGCATCAAAATGTCAAAACAAAGCATTGATTCAAGCTGCTATGTTTCAAAATGTCAATTTGGTACTTTTTATCAGTATTTTGGCTGTATATGATGTGTAAATTTTAGAAATTCTTTCAGAAAATTTCACTGAATTTTACTTTTCCATAGTAAATCAGAAATTTTTGTTGGAATCTTTTGCACAGGTCTATGAATGATGTGAACTGAAAAATACATCTTTATTAAAATTTCCCTACAGATAGTTTTTGCCTTTTTTTTAATATTGTAGAGCATATTTCACTCATATTATTTAAAAAAAACAAACAAACAAACAAACAAAAAAACCCAAACCACGCCAACAACAGCATGGAAAAAAAAACCCCAAACCTTCACTACTACCAGAATATCCCACTCCTTTTTTTATTAATAGTTAAACCTAGGTAAAGACATTCCAGTGTGAACACGTCTCAAACCCTCATATTCATCTTAAGAACAGGTCCTTAAAAGCCTGTCTCCCTGAAGACAATCCTAGGAAAACATTACATTTGAGAATAGCTAAAATTAAATTTATACAGCAGAGAAATCGGGTTCAAAGTATCTCTGTACCCGGAGGACCAAGCTGCCTCTGTTTGCTGTAAGAAGCATCCCTACATGATCGGTATTTTGGTTTTGATTTCTCATCTGCTGCCTTGTCTCCTAGTATAATCATACAGCCCATGTAGCCTGGCTGCATCTTTCGTATAGTGCTTTTCCAAATTGTGAGAAACAGAAGAGCACTCCTGTCTCTCACTGGTACGTTACTGTCCAGCATTTTGTTTATTTTTCTGGCTGTTTTTTCCCCCACTAAACCTCCTTGCTTATGAGAGCTTCTCTTCTGGGACAATCTTCACTTGTAGACCCCAAGTTCAATTTTGAGCCCAGCAAGCCCCTGGAAATTTTAGAACAGCAGCCAGCTGGCTCCTGCTCCTCTGTTAATCAGCAATTTCCACCATGTTTTCCTCACCACCAACTTTCAGTCATAGCACTTCCAAAAATTTTGCACAATGTTGAGCAGTTTTACAGCAATAAAACACAGCTCTTAACTAATCTATTATACCACTATGTCTGAAAATATGAGCAAAATTGGAAAGTAGAACTCACCCACATTTTTCAGCTCAACTTGCAAATGTGCTAGAGAAGAAATTATTTTCTCCTCTAACACTCTAGTCAAAAAGCATCAATTGGCAAGTTACGCTCATTTACATACATTTTCTATTAAACTTTTCTATCATAAAAAATTGCCTTTATGATCCAGACACATAATTTATTATGCAATGCACCACCACCATCATCACAGTGAATTGCATTTTACGTGTTTATACTAACAGGGAAGGTGATCAGCTTTAGCCTTCTTTTCATTATATGCATCATTCATCCTACACCGCCAAGATCTCTGGATTCTGTAGCATATCCATCATTATCTAACTGCCAACTGTTTTCAGAGGTTCCACTGCTTTAAGCTCATTATTTCTTCAGATTGGTGAATCTACAGAGAATCTTTCCACAACATACAGCAGTCAGCATGGCACATGTGTACAGATGAATGGTAGGGGTTTGTCCTTCACAGTCTCTTTGTACCTACTTTTGCCCCAGAACTGCAGCCTGTAATGAGCAGCAAATGCATACTCATATGTCCAAAAATAATAAAAAGTTAAATGTCATTGAAAATAATAACCAAATAGCAGCATCTTTCTGTGGATAGGCTGTTACGAATAAATCTAGTTTACAGATTGCTCAGTATTTTGGGGTAACCGTCTTCTTATAATGCAGACTAAAGCACATAGACAAAGAGCTGTGCTAAGATAAGGAATTTCTTTCCTGTCCCCATTTACCTTGCTGCATTTAACTTAATCAATAGCTGAATGGGGAAGAGGAGGAGAATTGGATGGTTCAAGAGACTGATAATGGGATATCGAACCTTTCATCTCTGTATCATTGATTCAACATAGGAATTGACACACTGGATCAGAGCAGTGGTCCATCTCCTCAAACATCCTCTCTGACAGTGGCCTGTACTGTATGTGTTTCAGGGAGAAGCGTCAGAAACCCTGTAGTAAGCATTCACAAAATAACCTGTCCACAGGAAAGGTTTCTTCTTAACTCTCTCATTTACAGTTTGGCTGATGTTCATACTTGGGGTAGTCTGTAACTCTTCAAAAATCTTTTAAACCCTATGGACTGCAACACAGATTATATGTTTATTTAAATACATACCTGACTGAAGTCTGCATTCAGCTGAAGTCTTGGCCAGCAAGTTGCAATGAGTTCCAGTGGAGAATTACGTTCTGACTGCACAACTGACTAACACCATTGCACTTACTGTTAACTTGTTGCCTTTCTTAAACAAATAACCTCTCCTATACACAGTGTAAACATTATCACTAGTGGCCCATTTAAACCATCTTCTCTCTCATTAAAATACTTTTAAACTTTTCAATGTATCTTGAAATGAAGGGCTTTTCATGTTTCTAATTATTTACATTGCCCATCTCTATATCTATTTCTGTTACATTCTCTTCAAGACAAGATAACCACAACTGAATATAGTACTCCAGGTCAGGGCATGTCACTGATTTATTTAATGACATTTTAAGATTTTTGGCATTCTCTCCCAATCCTTTTGCATCCTAACAGTTTGTTTGCTTTTTTGACCCTTGCTCCATACAGAGCAGAGTTTTATTGAACCATCCAGTATAAGGCACAGGTCTTCTCTTGAGTGACAACAGCGATGTATTTGGGTAGCTCAAATTATTCCTTCTCATGTTACATTTGTCAACATCGAACTATTATCCAGATCATTCAGCTCAATTTGTCAATTTTTACTGGTTTCCTTAGTGCTTTTTTGATCTTGAGTGTTCTGAAATATTTGAGTTTTGTTTACTGTCTTTTTTACTTACAAGTATTATATGCATTTTGCTTAACTAAAATACAGGAAAGATAAATTGATTGATAGCCCTGCTATGAGGCCTGGAAATCCACCTATATGTATATACATATGTTAACTTTCTCTAGGTTCCTAATGTTTTTTCTTTTAATTGTTCTCCTTTACTTAAACAGCTTCTAGTCCCTTGTGTCCTTCTCCTGTGACTATTTCCTGGCAATGTTTTCCAAGATTTCTTTTCAGAAATTCAGTTAAAATATGTTGTTTTGTTGGCATAACACATTCTGGTAGATTAGGAAAAAAATGGGCTTTCTTTATGTGACTATGTCACTTTCTGTCACACTGTTATGTCACTATTATATAACACTAAAGTCACAGTCTTATTATTCCAGTCCTAATTTAGGTTTAGAAAGAGACATACTGAGTTGGTATTTCTTGGAACGTTCCTAAAGCCATAAAAATCAGCCTCAGCATTTGCCATTTTATTGACAATGGCTGCATTTAATGGGACATCACATATTCCTAAGAGCATCTCAAACACTATTTTCTCAAATACCCCTCCAAGTCTCGGTGTCCTATCCACTCCAGTATCCTGAGAAAAAAAAAATAATCATGAAAGCAATTGTCCTTGCTGGCCTAAGTGATAGAAGGTAATGGTCTCCATTCAGGTCTTAACACAAAATGCAAGCCAAAACCCAAAGAGATGACCTTATTGGTAGCCTTAGCAAAGACATTAGGCACATGCAGTATGAATAAAATGAACAACTCTTTTACTGTGGTGAAGGTTCTCATCTCATTCCATATTAGAATTAAGGAGTTTTGGCATCGTACAAAACAAAACCTTTCATGTGTTGTCCTCTGAGTTCTTTCCTGTGTGAGGAAACAGAAGTGCTGAACCTTTCAAATATTCTTAACAAGAAGCATAATCGTATGACACTAAGTACGCTAACTAGGCTGCAGGTAGCAAGCAATGTAATGTCACACTATGCCTAAGACTAGTTGAAATGCTTTGTGTTGTTTCTTTTGTAAAACAAAACTCTCAAATCCAGCACCTACCATGAATGTGCAGTTCTGGCTCTGGAGACCTGAAGGCCAGCTAGAGACAGAAACTTCAGACGCGCACAAGTCCCCACCTCCGTTCCCTTCTACAGATTCATCTGGACTGACATGTTCACAGCAAAACCGTCAGCTGGAAGAAAAAAGGCAGCTTAGTTACATTCAAGATTTGCATCACTTCAAAGATGTTGCGAGTCAAGGAGGCCTCTGTATCTACACACTGTACCCAGCAGAGGGGAGATGAAGGGACTAACAGCCTGGGATGCTCCATGGAAGCATGACCCCCCTCTCTCAGCACCAGCCAAACATTCCCAGTGCACACAGGCACTGGACATTGGCAGGAGACGTGGGCACGACGAATTTCTGCTTTACCTCTGTATACACACCCCTCACAAGCACAGTTGGCTAGACTGAAGATTTATTTACCTGTAGCGAGGGAAATGTACGTCATTCTCAACACTAGTCATGCCAGAACTGTTTTCAGGTTAATTTTTTTAAAAATATGACCTGAAAGCCTAAGACTGAGTTTCAAATGCGACAGTTATTTTAAGGCTTGGTTTAATAAACCTAATTTATTATGTGAGATAACAGAGTTCCGCAACCAACTGCACAGCTTCATGGCTGAAGTCAGTAATTCATGTGAATATTGCTGCTAAAAGAAAACATGGTATATGATCAGTCCATAGCAATCAGACATGGTGCCTAGACAGCAGCTGTCTTCACTGTTTTTCCTAAAAGGCAGAATAGCCAAGAGGACTAGTTATCTCAGCTGTAAATATCTGAGTTACAGGAGCACAGCTGGAACGTCATGGCTCCCTACCCCTGCACAGCCTTTCCTATAGCTATAACAGCATGCCACTATTGAGGGGCTAAAGATGAAGAAGTTTTGTAACTTGCTACTGTCATGCTTACAATAAATCACACTCTCATCTTTAGCATTTCCAAGTCTTTTTGGTGTCTATGTTTAAAGCATAGATGTAGCATTCCTGGATGCCACCCTTGGCAGATTAAAGCGTACAACATTATCACAAACGGGATAAAACACTGCAATTACACTGAATGCACTGACAGCGCCATATCCAAGGCCAGGTAAATTGCACCCTTTGACTGCTGGACACACCAGAAAATACTTAATTCCACTTGATTAAAGTACAAGATTGAAAGAAAAAAATGAGTTCTTTAAGCAAATAGCGGTAGAGATTTCTCATGCATCAGGGCATATAATGACACCCCGCGGGAATCAGAAAGTAATTTTTCTCCTTCAGGTAAGATGTTGCACAACTGGCAAAGCACAATTATGAATGATTTACCTGCAATGCTTAAGGTATTGCTTTTAAGTCGCATGCACTGGTCATCTCTTCTGCTATGGCAACTTCTCTGTCTCTTGCCTCTGTATCTTACATCACTGTGGTAAAAGGTAGTTAGCCTTTTTGGAAGTGTATTTAAAAAGCAACATAAAAAGACATTTTGAAATGTGCTCTGATATTCTAGTCAAACTAATAGCTAGGATGCTGGGGTGAATGCATCAAGTCTATAGGAAGAGGTATGAATACTATGCTTGCATTTCAGCTACGGCAAATGTTGCCAGTCACAACTATAAAGAGATGGAGATGGTAAGCTGTCACAACACTGATTATTCATTTTAAAAAGTAGTTGAAAAACGAAGTAAAAAATTATTCAACTTACATTCGTACTCACTCCCCCAAGAGAATGCACAATATCTGTATTTCACAATGTACAACTCATGCAATTGGTGGCCTGCAATAGGAAATATGAAAATAGATAAGGACATGTAAACAGACAAGGAGAGGTTTGGCAGGAGCAGGGCAGGGGCGTTTATGTCCAGTAAATGTCTAGTTCTTCTAGTATTTTAGGCTGAAAATATTTCAGGAACCTCTTCTGAAGCTGAATAGTGGCAATGGGTGCATCATGGCATCATCTAAAAAGCATGCTGAAAATGGTAAGAAGGCTTTCCTACAAAATCTTGTAAATCTTTGGCTGAAGAAATCACCTTACTGCAACATGCAGGTTCTGCCAATAGTATCTTCATTATAAACATAGGCAAGTACACGCCTGTCAAACTCACAGTCAGGGCCGTCTGCAACGTGCGGTACTTGGAAGAAAGAGTCCCTGCAGCACAGGGTGTTTGATGAGAAACTCAGCAGCATACTGGACCTCGTGGACACAGCCTGCTGGCATGCCCGCTCCCACGGTACAGCTGGGCAGATGGAGGGGCTGAGCTGGGGATGGCAGCAGGAGCAGGGACGCTACAGGGAAGGTGGCTTCTTAATAACACTTCTGCTTCAAGCAACTTCTTGTCAGCAGTCAAAGTTTCAGGTTCATGGAGCTATGGCCTCCTGGAAACTGCTGCAGGACTGATGTAACAGTTTATTTGGTGAGCTCTAATACATGGACGAGATATTATGAGGCTTTCTATAGGATGCTGGTGCTCTGCACACACAGCAGAATGTCTGGTTTAGTGGATTTTCACTAATTTCCCATTGCTTCAGCATCATATATAGTGATCCTGGAAAAATCTAGCAGATAATAACCGCTTCCTGTTTCTCAATTTAAAAGCCTCTCACTTCTGATGTGTTAATAGTCTTCACAACAAACATTTGCTAATATTCAAAAAACTTAAGAAATCATAGTAATTTCTCCACATGTCATTCATAGCTGGACATGAAAAAAATGAATTAGACACAGAAGACAAGGACTTTTCAGCAAATTCAGTGACAGTAAATTTTTGTCTTATCCTTCCAAGTGGGAAAGTATTTGTGGCTTTTTTTTTATGCTTTTAATCAAACTGCAGACCTCTCAGCAGACAGCTAGTCCTCCTTTCATGAACCTTTTTCAAGAGAGGTGTGACTTAAAGATGATATAACCTCTTAATAACCTTAATAAGGTTATTTTTTATTATGTTTTAGTTCATTATAACCCTAGTAAGTCTGTTGAAATTTAGAATTAAAATTTGTTTCTTTAATGATTTATCTTTAAAACATTAGCTACACATGGTTTTAGAATATTACTTACCAAGGAAGAAACACATACCTTGGTAAAATAAAATATTACTATGTTGGATCTAGAGGTTTTATTCAGGGAGAACAAACCCAAATCCATAAGGAGCTGCCATTTCTGCTCAGTCTGAGCTCAGAAGGTAATAGTCATTTCTCACTAACTCTTCAAGTCACTATTTTATACCTACTCCAACAATATTTTTTGGCAGCGTATAAGATGTCCTGCTGCATACAATTAACCAGTATACTGCTTGGGTAAGTAAGTTGTACTATAGCTCCGAGTATGTGCAGCATGGTCTCATTGTTCTGTATTAAATCACTGGTCAATGAAGTTGCAATGCAAGTTGAGGAGCAGTTCTTCCATATGCTATAGAAGCCCAGAAAAAAAAGGGTCTCAAACAGTGCCCAAAAGTAAGACTCGTCTGAAATATCTGCAGATCCAGCCAGTCAGTTTCACTTGGGTTTCCACTGAAGAAAAAAAAAAAAAAAATATGGTCAATACAAAGACTACCTTTTATTCTTTGGAGGGAAGGAGGTATACCTGGAGCTCTGGTGTCCTATGATCACTAAGAAACGGGAGGTTTTGGTTCTCAGCATAACTTTTGGTACAAAGATGAGGCAAACAGATCTTTGCAAAGCAAACAACGTACATAGCCAGTTATTGACCTCCTTGGTGTCACCTCATGACCATCAGTTACAAACAAAGGTCAAGACCCAGACAAAAAAGGGACTTTGAGGAAGGTTTCTGAGGTTTAGCTTATCAGATAGCTCTAGCTGCTATAAAGGTGAAGTGTCTAGAGCAGGGGTCCTCAAACTACAGCCCACGGGCTGGATATGGCCCCCCAGGGTCCTCAATCCGGCCCCCGGTATTTACAGAACCCCCCCCCGGGGGTTGTGGGGGGAAACCGAGCAGCCGCAGATGACTGCCTGCCACTTCATCTGTGTGCCGGCCCCCTGTTTAAAAAGTTTGAGGACCCCTGGTCTAGAGTTCAAGTCTTATGAGAAGCAGCTGGGGTAACTGGGGTTGTTTAGCCTGGAGAAAAGGAGGCTCAGGGGAGACCTTATCACTGTCTACAACTACCTGAAAGGATGGTGTAGTGAGGTGGGTGTCAATCTCATCTCCCAAGTAACAAGTGATAGGATGAGAGGAAATGGCCTCAAGTTGCACCAGGAGAGGTTTAAATTGGATATTAGGAGAAATGTCTTCACCAAAAGGTTTGTCAAACATTGGCACAGACTGCCCAGGGAAATGCTCAAGTCACCATTCCTGGAGGTATTTAAAAGACATGTAGATAAAGCACTTAAGGAAACGGTTTATTGGTAGATTGGGCAGTCCTGGGTTAACAGTTGGACTCAATGATCTTAAACGTCCTTTCCAACCTAAATTATTCTATAATTCTATTGTACTATTCTATGTTCAGGAAATGTGTTCATGATCTTCAATAACCAAATGGATGGTATCTGTCTTGTAGACAGAATATAATATTATATTGGTCCTGGATTTAGTTTATCATCAGTTTATTGACTCTAAATGTAGAGGATGTTTTTTGCAAGATTTTATGAGTTACTAGTCTACAGATCCAAAATAACTATACTCCATGTGTATGTATTGAGCATTGTAGCCACAACAGCACTCCAAGTGAGCAGGCAAATCTCGAGCCTCAAGAAATTCACTGTGCCCAGTTTTTACACTCCAGACACCATTTACCAGTCTCATATGTCTCAGACATAGTTCAAACATTCAACAACTTTGCCAGTTAAGTCCAAAGTTCAGAAAGCATCACTCTTCAGAAGACAAAGGGCCAAATATATGCAAGAGGAAAGTGAAAGGAAGAAGCAGGTAGAAGACAGGATGATCTTGTAGCTAGATCCTATACATTTAGAGAAAATAATACATACATTTACTATTCTATTTGTGCCACCCTCCTCTGAAGTATTGGCTATTGTCACAAACAGGAAATTGAGCCAGATGAACCCTAATCTAGTATGGTTTCTCCTGTAATCCTATTTCCATGGAGATCTGGTATTTTACTGAAGGCAGAAGAACTAACAGATTCTGTTATTTGATAATTGCGAATCTGTTTTTGAGGATCTAACTGCAATAAATTTTCTACTTTCGCTTTCTCAGATAACAGGCCAAATTCTGCCTGCGGGTCTTCTGCATCAATGTGAGAGAGACATAAATGTACCATTAGAGCAGACCTGCAGTCTTGTGGCTATGTACTCCCTACAAGTTAGTCTGTTTTGTGCATTTCTGTTTATCCAGCTGGAAGCGACTTAATATAATTTTGAGGAATCTTAACTTTTAAACTCACAACAGCCTGTGTCTAAAACAATGCACTTTTATAACAAAGCAGTAGTTTTAGTTGTCTGAATTCAAAGTGCTTCCAAAGACTTCATACAGATCAACTGAAAGGATAGAGACGGGGAAAAAACAATAATATCTTTTTAAAATCCCCAAAACAAAACAGTCAAACAAAAACATATAAAGGAAACAAACCCAAAAACCTTTGTGGGCATTTACTTGCAACATTATTATTTACTGTTGTTACAAACAAAAAATGTGAGCTTTACATGGTCAACATCCCTTTAAATCTGCACTGCTCAGGTTTCAGAAAACAGGCTTCTGCTGCTTCTGCCTGGTCACATACAGTAAGTACAGTGGGCACCTCTGACAAAGTACACGCTTGGCCACGTATAAGCATGGTAAAATGCTGCAGGCTGATGCGCAGGCAGGTGAGCATCACAGATGCTCTGGAGAAAATGGAGCTCTGCTGTGTCACTGCTCTGGTCTTAAAGCTTTTTGGATGCAGTTTTCATTTGCTCCTGTTCTCTCACTGATGCTGTTATGAGGCCATTAAGAAAATAATGAATATTGTTAAACATGTATTAGTAACTTGTTGTTAAGCAATAAGAGCTAATGGAAGGACATTTCCAAGCAGTTAATGATTGGCCAGAGGAGATGACTGGGATCCTTAACACAGTCAGTCATTAAATGTGAAGCAATACCCTTGCTTTTACTCACTATTGCTATTTGCATTCCACCCCAACCCACCCCTGCTTCCTGCTCTGTTTACATCTCCAGTTTTCTGCACTCCACTGACGTGAATTTCATTTTCTTTTCTTAGGTACCTACCTATTCCAAGCTCTTAGCAATCAGCACAGAAAATCTCCATTCACGATAGTCTATGAGGTTTCCAATAAATTACGCTCGGATTGCTGATTAAAGGAAGATATTATTAAATATTATAATAAAGACTTTATCCACATTTTTTCAATTACAGATGAAAAAACTACTCAGATCAGTGTAATCCATTTATTGGTTTATGGTGGAAAAGTCCTATAGGGAGTGTCACAATTCCCTGTGCTGTCCCTGAGTGCATTTTGCATTAGAACCTGTGATTTAGCTGAAAGATATATAAAAATCACACACAGTCAGACAGATCCCTCCTGGCTACACATCTGAGAAGGCTCAGGAGCATAAGGTCGACACAGAGCAACTTATGCTCACAAAATGATCTCAGAACCACCTGTTTCAGATGTTAGTATGCAAAGATTTTCAAGGTCTGGAGCTTTTGACCAAACCACATCACTCTTGGGGGAATCTGTTCTCTCCTTTCCCCTCCCTTCTTTCTTCCTCCTACCAACCATGCACACAAAAGCAATGAAATTTAAAGGACAGCAAATGACTTCATGGAAGCATGTTTTAAGTAAAGTAGCTGTTTGTCTTAAGCAAGGAGTTTGATCCTGAAGTGGTTCAGCCATGAAAAGCAGTCCTTTGAGACCTGAAGTAATCTCTGGTGTTACTACAGACTTGTCACTTGTAGTTACCTGGTTTGAGTGATACCTTCTTTTCTGGGTTGTTTGTTTTTTTGGTTTTTTCCTATCTTTCTGAGCTCTGCACCTTAGTTCAAATTTAAAGACAGTCGCAGTGCATTTTCTTACTTACACTGACTCAGTTTTTGTAAAGAAAAGGTTCTATTTGCATTTCATGCAACTCTACAGCTTATTACTGAATTTTATACTCATAAAAATGGTCATTTTCAATAATGAGAATAATGATCTTACTTTATTAGTAAGTCCTTTGCTATGTATTTGCTATGTATTTGTAACTATGACCTAGAACTATACTAGAACATCTGCAAACAGCTAAATCAGTATGTTAATTATGGATGTGATTATTCTTTTTCTATAACCACAAGTCATTCTGATTTTTAAGGTCCATCCTTTCTTAAATCAAGCTCAAAAGAAAATTTTGTTTGTAAACTATGTTTGGTCAAAACCACGGAGAACAGCGGAAGCAAGCAATGGTATTCTATGGGATCATAATTCCTTAAGGATGTAAATGAAACGTGAACGTACAAAGTTTATGAAAGAGCAATCTAGTGTTTCATTTCCTAGTTGAAAGTTGAATATTTCCTGAATTCTTGCAGGCTCAATGGGGAAGAGGTGGATTTTTTTGGAAGGAATTTTGGCTGATCTTCAATCACACGCTTGGGAGAGCTGCTTACTGCAAGGAAGGCAATGGCATGAGACCAATCTCAACATGCTTTGGGTGTTACACTGCCTGGAATCTTCTTTCCATAAGCTCATTAATGAGGCAGTACATTAAGACAACAAAACAAAACCCCTCAATATTGACCAAAAAAAGCAAAATGAAACAGATTTAAAACTAAGTAAACTAATTACAAACGCCTTAGATGAAGAGCTAAGTGGCAGAAGCTTTTGGCTTCCAGAGGCAAAAGCCATAAAGAGAGAAAAATACTATTTCTTTAGATGATCAAAGCCCTGGAAGCAGATACAGTGTTCAACTACTGATGCTCTTCCCTTTTCTTTTTCTTTAGTTCAGAGTTATAATGATTACTGATGAAGAAATCACTGAATTTCACAGCATTCTGTGTTTGTAAAACATTCCATAAAAATAAATTTTACAAATTATTATTCAAAAAAAGATTTAAGGAATGTTTTGATAAACAACAGCCTTATCACAGCCTGTAACCTGTCATTAACTATTGGCATTACTGCTGTAGGAGGATTGTGACTTTCCCCCCAACTAGACAACAATAATTATAATAAGAAGGAGAAGGTGAAGTTGTTAAAGTCTTGTAGCAAAACCTTTCAGTCCTTTTTGGAGGGGAGAAACTTGCAGAACAGAAAGAGCTAAGACAAGGGAGAAAGACTAGACCATTTTAGAACTTCTAAATATTCCAGTAGAGTAACTTGTCTCAGATTGCCCAAGGCAACATTAGTTTATTGGAATACTTATTTGCTAGAAGAATTAAAAAAAAAGTAAATTTATTTGACCATAACCACATGAAGGAACAGTTTGGGGTGATTGCATATGCGGTTTGGTGAACCTGATGGTGCGTCTGTCACTCATGGGGATAACCAGCACTTTCCTGCTCATGAGCCCTCACTGTCAAGTGTCTGTCACATCAGTAACTTCACTTTGCCTGCTTTCATTTTGAGACTGAGTATGTCTCTTTCAGTCATGTCTGTAAGGCACAGGAAGAGTCAGGACTTCCTTGTGGTAGGTGCTTTTCACAGAGATCTCTCCCTGCTGCCTCAGTGAAAGGAGCTTATGTGTGGGATGAGTGGGTCCACCTCCAACTCACGGCCTCTGTCCTTCCACTGACCCTGGCTCTGCCGCTCCTTCTTTCCTATTCTGTTCTTGACCTGTTTTCACAATTGCCCATCTTCCTTTGCGGATGGTCTCTCTGCTGTTTTCTCACCTAATATGGATTTTGATGTGTCACAGGGAGAAAAAAAGACCCAGAGAAAGAAGGTTGACTGTGAACTCCACATTTATGCTTCCTGAACAGAAACTCTGCCTGCATGAAAATCAAATAGGGAAGGGAATAAAACATGATGATTTTGAGACCAGATTTTCCCTGATTCCCTGAGAAGCCCAGAAGTCAGGAAGTCACTGTCAGCTCCCTGTTTCTGTGTTTCAGCCCTATTTTCAGCACAGGTTAGAGCTTTATGCTACCACTTTTGGTTCTTATTCTGCCTTTCCTGGAGTGGGAAGCATATGGGAATGCATGACAGAGCTTAAGATTCTGCAGTCCTGAGGTGGTGAATACTATTACAACGTTGAGCAGCCCTGAAAGTGCTACAGCTTCTTCCTAAGGACAGCCCCAAACCTCCTTACGATCTGCCCGGGCTGCTCTCAGCAAAGCTCTGCAAGACCCCAGGTTTTCTCCCAGGAGATTTGCAGGGTGTTATAAAAGGACAGCACTCAATGTGGCTAAGCAGTGTCAGAGTGAGACTATCCGATGACAAACACAGTGTGAGCTGAGGCTGGAGGTGGTAGCAGTCCCCCCTTTAAACTGTGATGGTGCTTCTGTATCACTACAGATACATTATCTTATTTACAGAATTGCATACTAACGATAGGGTATGAAAATGCAAAGCACTGTGCTAACCAGTAGTTTCTCAGTTTCCTCCTTTGGTACATTTGTCCTCTAATTAAGGGATAGTTTTTGTCTGTGCATAATAAACACTTTGAGCTTGATTTAATTCAAATATTTCTCTCCTATCGCACTTGGTAAAATGATAGAGATATTCCAGGCTATCTTCTATTGCCCATTAATGTTGTGTATATAAATAAGCCAGGTTATCGTTTCCTTGTGAGAAATGTTTTATCTAACAGGCTCTTGTCTAGTGGTTCAGTACTCTACCACACTAAATTAGGACACTTTATCTTAAGGCTTCATAATCTTACGAGACTATAATTGGAAAGTTTATAAAAAAAATCCTGCTTTGTAAGCTTGGCAGCTGAGATAGAAAGAGGGAATGAGAAGGGCTACAGCAGAATTACACCATCACTGCTAGCCTGACTCCGCTTGACAGAGCCGTTTAATATTTTGACAAGACAAAATATAAAGCAGCATTTTATTCTGTAGAGACTTCACTAGACACAAGCATGGAAGTGCTTGTGATCAATAAAGTTTGCGGTGGAGAGTGATTTATTTACAGCAGGGTATTATGTAGAGAAAGAGCTGTGATATTTCCACAGGCTTTGACGGCATAATGGGCCCCTCTCAATCCTTACATGGAAGGGTTAGATTGTCATGGTTGCTCAGGCAGTATTCAAAACGTTATCTGATCAGCCTTAAAGACTTCAGAACGAGACAGATGATTAGTTACCCTAAACGATCCTCATCATGCAGAAATTGATGATTTAATATAGTCAATGACAGACGATTCCATTTGTACTAGATAAAGTGTCTGCGGTTTGTATCAATCATAATAGAGTTATTATTGAGCATAAAAGAAAAGCATGTTTAATATCATTAATTCCAGATATGTCGCTTTCCACATCTGGCATTCATCCATACAGCAGAACCACTCCAGGCTATCATTCCTGCCTGTGTGCTGGTGACTCCAGTGTTTTTTGTAATTTCAAAATGTTTTTCAGCACCTCCAGCTAGGTGCAATAACAGTTTACAGATTACCTATGTCATCACATTTTGACAAACTTCTCAATCTGATGTGACCTTCATCTTTAGCCATCTGCTTGCCTTTGTTTCTGCCTTTTTTTTTTTTTTTTTTTTGATAAACCTCTGCAGCTTAAAGCTGTAGTGGTTTGTTCCATATTCTTCTAGGTCAACATTTCACCTGTGTAAATCCAGAAACACAGACTGAAATGTACAGACAGTAACCTGGGTTCAAGTCTCAAGACAGCTGACACTGGGCAAACCTCCTAGGTAGATGTTTTCATCAAATGCTTTTTAATTCTTAATGGTTATCAACAATCCCCACATAAAAGTCAGTATTCAGAAAATACCCTTTGTAAAACCAGTCCTGCAGGGCCTGTCTTTTTTGAATTCCTAGAAAATGTGGGGCAGAACCTGCATGTTTCCATAACTGAATCGTAAATACCTATAAGTGACTGAGCAGAAACCATGCTGAAAATGCAGCTCAGACCACTGCACATACAATTGACTAATTTGGCCATGGAACCCCAACAATCACCAGAGAATCCAAACACACGTGCCACTGGTCACCAGGAGGGAGACGAAAATCCCAGAAAAGTACTGCATCTATTTAAAGATATTTTTTTCTCCCTATTTTCCTGAATCCCAGCTAAAACTTGAAATGAAGTATGAGGTACCTATGGGATTTTGTTTCTTTACTCATTCAGATGGACGATTGCATGGTTTTAAGTGATAAATGCTCAAAAACAGAAAATAAAAGGGTTATAAAAGAGTGCGAGCAAGCTTGTTTTTAAACAGAGTCCAACATTTCTTGTTATATTGTTCAAATCAGAAAATTGGTAAGGCATTCTTTTACATGCAGTCATAGGGGCCTCCTCACCTTTTTTTTCCTGCTTGCATGGGTGTTTTATACCAGTGGGGAGAACAGTCCAAATGAGTTGGCTGCCTGCCAGTTCAAACAGCAGGAAGTTTACTGATGCTGGAAGCTTTATTTATTTTGTGTTTTATTTTGGAAGGAGGAGTAAAGAAGGCTAATAACATTTCAGGGGCAGAGAGTGAGTTGTTGTCTTGCACTTCAGGCTCTGCTATCAACCAAGCATTGCTACATCGCCTATGCTGCAGAGTTCAATTTAAAGATCAAATCTGCTATTTCTTCCTCCTCTCCTACTGTCACTCCTCCAATGGAAAGGACAAGAAAACTAAATCATGGGAGTAACTACTACTGTATATACAAGGATTGTAACTAGAGGAGGGAGGGAAATGGTAACTACTGAGTAGATCCCAGGTAATTCTGTGCAAAACAGGAGACGGAAAGTTAGGCACAACCCTGAACTGACCTCAAGGCCCAGATAAAGCAATTACCATGATAATTTAATAATAGCAAAGATCCTGCCTTGCTACTTTATTTTTATTCAGTCTGTACTCAATGATATGTTTACTTCAGTAGCAAAGCCACTTTTTCTGGCAGGGAAGAGCTTGCCACTGCTAAGCCCTAGCTGCTGGGTCCTCCCCCTTTGTTCAGGTGCTGCCCATTTTATTTCTGCAGATTATGGCCTGTAAAACCAGACTGGCAAAAGGGCCCTGTGATACCACCAAACCACTCAGCCCTTCTGCCTGGCTCATTTTGGTGACCTGGTTTTGCAGAGCAGCCCCTCAATCCGTTCCTTCAGAACAGCCAAGGGAGCAATGAGCTGCCCTGATGGGGTGAGAATAAGCAGCCAAGGGAAGTGAGGAGTGTCCTAGCAAGATATCGTCAGCAAAGGACATGTTCTAACAGTTTTGTCATCAGCAACACGACAACTCGGGGACTATAGGCAAAGACCTTCAGCTTTAACATTTGGAGCAGAAGTCATCCCTAGGAAACTGCCATCAGCAGCTGACCTTAATTTGATCCACCCTCATGGCTCCAATTTCTACATATAGATGAAATGGGCCCAGTTTTGGTCAACCACTTTAAAAAAAGTAACAGATATGAAGGATGATACAAGGAGCAATCATTAACTTATCTTGGTAACTACTTTTCACATTAAAAACACTTCCATTGTAAAAATAAGATGTAAAGGCAAGTATTCAATACAGGAAGCTATAAATATAAAATATAGATGCTGAATATAGCATATGGCTTAAAGCAGTAGTGATCAATCATCACAATAACTCAAGTTCACTAGACAGCTGAAACTGTCAGAGCAGAGTAACAGGTGACTGCTTCCTCAGTATCAGTAAAGCTTTTAATACAGTTATTACTTTCTGCATATAAGTATATGCATATGTGTGTTGGTATGTATGCATGTTAAAAAATAACAGAGAACATGTTTTCAGCTCTCTTCTTGATAGAAGAGGAAAAACTGCTTTCTTCTCAACGTGCTTACTGGAAATTACCATAATATCAGAGGACACCTACCTTTCAGCTTGGATTTCTACCATGAAAAATGGGGGAAGATGTCTGGTTCGACAGGTATCAGATGATGTTAGCGTGCTCTCACATATTCTTGAAGGATCACCTCATGGCAAATCTATCCAGCATCTTTTGAAGGAAAAACATGAACCTTCCCAAAGCCTGAAAGGAAAAGAAGGTTCAAATTATCCTTCAGCATATTCAAACTTTCTGTTAAAGCAAATGGCTATTGGTAAAAGAAAAAAGCTGAACTCTGAAGGAAGATTTAGGAAGAGATGCAAGAATGAGATTTGTTGGATCACAGCAGTGAATATACGGGTAGAGACTTTTAAAGACCAGTGAATTACTATCTGGATGAGATTTCTAGTCTTGGAGATTAAAAGGTTTAGAAAAAGCTCTTGAAATCAAAAATATTAGGGGGTACTGACAGTACCATATAAAATGCAGAAGGTGAAATTGTCTGTATTGTTAGGAGATAAAAAAAAGAGTAATGACTGCTTTAAGTGGGCAAGGTGTAGAAAAGGAGTTATAATATAGACTGAAGAGCAAACCAAGAGGAGGTACAGGCGCTGGTCACTCTGTCCTTTGGTGTGTATATCTGGTATATTCCACTCTCAGCTGGCCATGTCCTGGTCACAGGGGGATGGAGGTCATGGTCACTGGAGAGAGGACACAAAGGTCCAGTCTCCTCCACCATTGGCTCCTACTCAGACTGTAATAGCAGCTGTGTGGACACTATAAATGGCTGTTTGCAGCCACAGCTGGTCCCCAGGACCCAGGTCATCACCAGTGACCTTACACTTCCACTTCCTTTCTCGTTTTCTTGTCCCCTCACTTTGCCCGATGCCTTGCATCCCCTGATGCTCTAAAAGAATTGTCTTCTGCATCCCTCTGATTCTCCTCTTGAACACTAGATTTCTATATCACCTCAGTATTTCTAAGTCCCACGCAGAGTTTTGCACCCAACTCCCTAAATGCAGAACAGCAGGTACCTTCCTGGGGCCAGCCTTGCTTTGGGCTCACTGAAACAGCAAGAACCGGCAGGCAGGCACACTAGGGGCAGTTCCATTTCTGCATGTGGGTACTGGTGGGATCGATGGCTGTCTTCAGTGGCCACAGTTCAGCATTAGCCCTATTACAAGGTGTGCGCAACGGCTTCCTTGCTGCACAAAAACGTGTCCGATGGAAACTGGAAGTAATTAGAAGCTTAAAATAAGGGATAGTAATAATAATAATGAGAATTGCTATATAATACTGGTGGGGACTGAAAGATGTGAAGGACACCTTGGGATGGTGCTGGTGAGAAGAAAGCATGCGACAGCTTTACCCCTGGATCAGTACCAGCAGGAGAGTTGCTCCCATAGGCATCCGGGTGAGCTGTGCAGCCCCATGCCATGGTAAAGCTGGATTTCTTAGCATGCCAGAGCCTAGCCTCCCCCCTACCCAATCAAAAAAATATGTTTTCTCGCTAATTATGGAAACCAGCTATGATTTACATCTCATCCCACAGCAGGATTTTACCATGAGAATCAATCTCTTTTCAGGTTCAGACCTGCCTCCAAAATCTCAAGCGACATTTCAGCCATTTTCCTTCATAAAAAGTGACATTCAACAAAATAGCACAGGAACCGAGAGAGGGCCATATGTAGACAGGCAAGAAAATCAGACTCAAGTGTTGTGTGGAGCCCCTTAAAGTTGAGACATATATTTTATTTCTCACCTTTCAAGCAAATACATGTCTTTTGCGTCCACTTAGGATCACATGGAAAAGTGAAATCTTGGAGACAGGAAAGAAACAGAAAACAGATTATTACAGACTTTGCTGCTGTCCTGAGCAATTCTTCCTTTTTTCCATATAATGAATTAGCTCCTTGTGCAAGAATTCAGTTCAAGTCTTGAAACATGGTGAATTACTATTCTAATTTACCAGTGTCAGCTTTGTTTCAATCCACTGTTATTCACTTAGTTTTGTATGTTTTACAAAACTGAGGCAGATAATTATAATTGCGGTGTGGGACACATAAGGGTACGTCTTGCATGCTTACAGATGTATATTTCAATAAATATACAGTTATTGAAATTCATCTGTAAAAGGCTGTGCTTAAGTTCAAATCCATCTTGTGGTCAACACCATTCAGCAATTTTGTTCCTTCCTTATTCTTTTTCTTTTTCTTTTTTAATACAGGTCATCCATTCAGTTAAAAGTTCTGTCAAAATCATGCAGTTGATCTAAGTCCTAGTAACAAAAGTAATTACTTTGAGTTCTACAATTATTGAGTTGCTATAATTATACTGCTACAGACTTTACATACTCTAAAATATAGGGGTATGGCATTGCAGCTCCAGCAAGCACCAACGAGTCTGTGTGGCCTCTCCAGAGCATTCCTGGGCCTTGCCATATTATCACCACTGCATCTTACAAAAAGTTTATGTTTGCACCCTTGTAGTTTAACATTATTCTTCCTTTTCTTAACTTGATATTTGATGTGTCAGCATGACTGAAGGCAAATCCACCCACAGTATTGTGCAAAGCGGAGGGGCTCTTGCCCCCATCGCTGGGTTTTGCACAGTTTTCCTAAGCCCTGGGCTTTTCTCCTGCAGATTTCCCTCTCAGCAATTCCTTGTTTGCCTCCTCTAGGAGGGTTTTTATTGTACATTTTCCACCATTGGATATCCCACTCTGCCCTCCCATTCTGCACATTTCTGACAGCTTTTTTTGCTTTTAAGAGCTAAAAACATAGGATCATCCGCCTCTGGCTCTGCCTCACTGGCTGCTCAGTGACAAAGGAGTGAGCTCAGAAGGAGCATCACAGGAAATAAACCTGCCAGTGGACATGGCAGGGATGAAAAGAAACCAAAGTGTAAGTGCATAAGATGGACCTGAATGATGCTGTTGGTCATAACTTACATTTGCTTGGTTGGCTCAAGGTTCCCAGACACCTTTGAAAGGGTGGGCTTGTACTGCAGCGAACCTCAGAAAGGCTTTATTGCTCGGTCTGACTGTCATTCCCAACATGTGGAATAACACCAGTAGTTAAAACAATTTGCAGAGAAATCTGCATATATTAAGAATAAGTAACCAAAAATTATTAATTCAGAGCCTGAGTACTCAGCTGAGAGACACTCCTACTGGCAAATTGTCTCTTCAAAAATACAGATACAATCCCTGGCTTGTTCCAGTCTGCTGGGTCTTAGTCACAGTGCTCAGTTAAAGCAAATCCCATTAGAAGGGTTCATTTGCCATTCCAGCACAGTCCTCCAACTTCCTGGGTCCTGGTGTATGGGAAAAGACTTTGTCACCACATCTTTGGAAGAGATTCTCACCAGCATACTCTCCTAAAATTACAACCTAGAACTCAGACCTCATACCTTAGGATGCCCTTAAGTCAATATGATATGCATACATTTGAGCTCATATAGAACAAAAGCTCAATAAAATAATATAGAGGGGTCCAATTCAGAGTATTAGTCATCCCTTCCCGTTGTATGAATAGATCTTTTTCTGATAAAAATGCACTACAATACATGGTAAAGTCAAGGCTGTGAAAAATCAAAACACCTTTGATCAAATTTGTTGGAAACGAAACCAAAGAAAGCGTATCTTAAAACCCCATATTATATAAACAGATAACAAAGTACAAATTAGTGTATTCAGTGCCACCTGACTTTGCAGCATGCACGTGTACACCTACTGCACAGTAATATATGTTGCTGAATAATAAATCACACTTTGATCCAAGTAACCCAAAGCATTTCACAAACACTAATTAAAACTTGAAATATCTCTCTGAGGTACTTAAATAACAATGTACATAATTTGTAGGTGGGAAAAGTGAGCCAAGGGAAGGTTAAACTAGCTCACTCAGGATCAGAGAGGGAATCAGTGAAAAATCAGGAAGATGATAACAGTCTGTATCCCACTCTTCTATATAAACTAAGGGAATCTGTCCTTGAATCTACAGTATATCAATGTTATTGTAACTATAAAAAGGTTTTCCAGAAGACTACTTGTCAGAGTTCATTTAATTACTATGAATTTTAAGTATTTGGTTTCTAACTACTAAGTAGGCTCTATTGCATCACTGTTTCCCGATATCTCAAGGCTCTTGATGGAAAAAGCAATCCCTGCTCATAATATAAACTACCTTGGATGTGAATCAGTGACAACTGCATACAACCACGTGAGTTCTCCTGAGATGACCACTAATTGGTCCTTCATGGCAGGTACTGCTGCCTCCAGGAATTTGCATTGCATCACACAGAAACACAAAACCTGTGAAATAATGACAGAACAGCTAAGGGGAGAGAGCGCTGCCACAAGTGATGCTCTGGCCTCTCCTCCTGGGCTGCATCGTGCTCTCCTCAGGCGGCAGCAGGGCCGGCAGAGGCGATTGTCCCACCAGCACAGACCCCCAGCCCTCTCCACTGCACAGTGGCACCACTGATGAGCTCAGCCATCCTCCCCCATCCCTCTGCTGGGGATTAACATTTTGCCTGCTTTTATCTATGCCTGCTCCTGTGAAATGATCTGAATTGCAAAATCACCAAACTAAAGCAAAAAAAAAATGACCAGCCTTATTTTCTAGATATATTTTTCCCTTAACAGGGGTCATTCCTCAGCACCAGGTAAGGAGACAAGAGACAGCAGGAGGCAGATATTCTGTGTGGAGAGGTGGCCCCTTCGATAGACAGTTTTCCACTAGAATTGTTCAAAAACTTGCACAGCATTGGGGGCAGCTTTGTGACATTCCTGGGGTATTTAACATTATTGATCTTTGTTGACAAATGAGTAATGTAACACGTTCATTACCATTAATCATCCTTTTCCTAATTCAGGTAAACAAGGGATATTTTGGTTCATGCTCAGCTAATATCTATTTTTGTAATTTCGTACAAGGATCCTGTTTGATTAAATTCAAATATGTATTTATTTGGTAGAAAAATATTGATGCTCTTCATTTTAGCAAAGTATTTCATAAAGTATCATCTTTCCTAACTGTGCTGTAAAAAAAAAAAAAAAACAAAAAAAACCAAACAAAAAACCCCACCAAATACGTTACTATGCCTTATAACTACATTTTAAAATTGGGTCTGCTTTTTTTGGATCTATTAGCATGGAAGTCAACAACAGTTAGCTTCACAACAACGCCGGGTGGAGAAGAATCACATTCCCATCCCCTCACTTGCCTTTGGCAGCTGGGTTGTTATTAGACGTGATTAAAACCCCCATATGTTCCCACCACCAGAGCGATCAGCTCGTGGGCTGCCCAGTGTATACACTGCTCCCAGAAGGTCCTGCTTTTCTCAGCAGGTGCTTGCTGTGGGTGTGAGCTGAGAGGACCACATGGAGACCAGCTGTGGCACTGTCTTCTGCCTTTCCACCAGGAAGGAGCAGAGCACCGCAGTTCCCCTGCCACCCTTTGCCTGACTCACCAGCATCCTCTTTCCTAGAGGCATGTCAACCACCCTGAAGGGGACAAAGAAGCATGAAGATCACTATTTTCCTAAAATATCCTTCCTATTATGATATATTTCAATAACATTAACAATATCTCCTCTTTATCTGCTCCAAATCTCTCTAGTTAGAAGTGTCAAGAGTTGGTCATTGTACTTCTCACGCTGCTGTTAGCTGGCTCCTTAGAAAGACCTTCATCTCCTTATGCTGGCTTTGCTGCTTTTTAACGTCTTTCAGTGCTGACTCCTGGCCTGCTCCCACTGGGTTTTAAAGACAGGCTGGTGGATTTTGAACTGGGCTAGTTCTTTTCATGATGATTGTAGGCAGGACTATTGCAAGCTGAAGCCAAACGTTTCTAGCCCTGTTGTTGCCCGGTTCTCCCAGCAAGTCTTGTGCCCCTCTGCTGACAGCTGTGATGCTACAGCACGAGCAGTGTTTCCCATGCCTCTGCTGTTTTAATATTTGCAGCAAGACTGTTAGAAAGGACAAAGGTGATACTGCTGTTTTCCCTATTTTTATTTTAGTGTTCTGATGCTGTTCTGCATGTACTGTACTGACAGGCTCATCACAGAGCAATTTAAATAGAGATGTAAAGCACATTTATTTCTCCTAATGAACATACCGATAACACTCTTGCAGTGATGACTCTGTTTCCTGAAACCAACAAACCCTGAAATAATATTGACAAGACCAATTGCTTGAAACTTGGTAGAAACAGTGTATATTGAAGATACAAGAAGTCACACTAATAGGAATCCTGTAAGACAAATAACTCCACTGAGGATAAAAGGTATGAAAAAAGCTCACTTATGTTTTAAAAACACAGTTTCAAGAATTCATCATGTTATTTAAAAGACGAAATAGAGGTAAATATTGACATTTTGGGGGAATAAATAGGAACTAAAGTGTACCATTAGATAAACTCAGAACCATAATTTTGATTTTCAACAACAGTCTCAGTTTCCAATAATCATAATAGCTAGTCCTAAGAATGTTTTCTGTTAGAGTTCAACAAAATTCCCTCTTATGTCTTTGAATGCCTTGAAAAAAAAGGTGAAATTGGCAACTCTTTTCTTCTTAGATCTCTTGAGAACATGTGAAAAGAGTCATTGGTGGAAAGTGAATTTCAGAATTCATGTACTCATTACTGACATAAAATATGTTCAGATACCTAGTTCTAGTATAAAATGCTGATTATGATGGAATCACTGTAAAAAAATCCACTATTAAATGCAAAGTCAGTTAGTTAAGGTGTGTATCAATAAATATGTGCCATAATCTCACAACTTTTTCTGATAGAAAGAAGACTTTTAGGGCACACGAAGAAGGTCTTCTCCATTGCCTAACCCGTCTCCACTATCTGGTTTTTACACCACACATCTAGCAATATTGGAAAGAGAAAAAGCAGCTTACTGCTACTTCCCAGGCCCTTGAGTGTCTGATGGCTGGTTCAGAGAGAAGGAAGTTTAAAAGTGAACCATTTCAGAGGAAAAAAAAGCTAATAGATGATAGCTCTGAAATGGATCACCTAGTCAAGAGAGAAAACTAGGCATCCACCAAGCTTCAGATATCCCCTACAAGATGATGTCAGGGGAGTTTCAGAGACATTGCCTTGAAAATTAAGTTACAAAGATAATGACCAAACAGTAAATCATAGATAAGGTGGAAACTCAGGCAAGGTGTAAAAGAACTTGACATGTCAAATAGTCAGGGAGCTGATAAGGAGTGATACAGAGAAGCTGTCCTTGACAGCTGGTCGACACAGGTAGACACTGGTAGACACAGGTAGAATGGAAGAGGTGGAGGCCACACAGATCCTCTCCTTTTCCTGCCTGCTATTGTACCAGGGACATCAAATTTTGCTATACTCATTTGGTTAAGCAAAGACTGGAGATAAGAGCCCCATGTTATAAAACTGTCCTTAGAAAATGCTTTTGTTCTTGCACCTGTTTTAACCAGCAGCACTAAGGATCACTTTGGTCCTTAGGCACAAATGTGTAAGTTTTCAACAACAGAATTCATCTAAGAGGGTCAGGTGGCTGGACATTACTTTTGCTTGTCCCACTTTCAGGCATGACAAAACAAGGAAGAAAGAAGCAGGTATTTTTCTTCCACCTATGTTATAGCCCTCTGCTAATTAACAAAGTACTGAATAATTCAATCAGTTTTTTCAACAGCTAAGTTGCTACCCTTTCTTCATCTAACATTATCATTGACTGTTTTTTCCATTGTCACTAATACCTGCCTATGACTGTAGACAGGTAAATAATTGTTCCACAACATAATTACTTTCTTACATAATTATACTCTAGAGATCTTAGCTTTATTTGCAACAGCTTACAAAGCAAAGGAATAGATAGTATAAAGCTACAGGAGAAATTCACATACATGGCGTCTCTCTTAAAACATTCCCTGATTGTCTTAGGTTACTTGCTGGCTCCATTATAACCTTTCAAAAACAAGAAATCAAAGACTAGGGAAATGTTCACAGCTTTGTAGTGTTCATAGTGAGCTTCTCTGCAGCTTCAGAGAAGCTGCAACATTTTAGCAGTTCCTATCACTGACCTCCTCTATATTTTTTGCAGTTTCAGCTTGAAGTTTGCTCACTTTGATATGGATCATTGCAACACTGCATCACCGTGGAGCAAAATCACACCACGCACTGTAACAGAGGAAGCTGATAACCTGGGCTTTGGCTGATTATTACTCTTTGCCTTCATAGAGGAAGATACCTTGAAACTTAAATTCCCCCAGCATAGGATCCTCAGGTCTGAATAGCTTATTGAGTTATTATTTTAAAAATATTAACATACTGGTAACCACGATGGGATTGCCAGAATACAAACAAACACTGTTTGGAAAAAAAATTAATTGAAAACTTTATGTATTGATGTGTTCTTCTGTTATTCTTTCTGGTTCTAATGCAGCTGAGACAAAGGTTTCAAGGTTGTTTAGAAAGTGACTTGTAGAGATTTCTGGGGTCATGTATATGTTCTTCAGTGCTTGTTTTCCTTATAGGGTGCTGCTCAATAGTGCGTGGTAACTTCAACAGTTTACAGTCTATTTATTTAATATTCCTGAAGAAAGAAACTTCAAAAGAATAGGATTATGTGCCTGACATATTTCCTCCACAGAGTACAACTCACTTTGGTATTATTGCAGCTACAGCAGCCAGACTTCCAAACCCAGATCTTGCTTATATGAATTTGTAATAATGATATGCAGCTTATGACAGCCTCTTTTTCAGATTTGCTTTTCCAAGCACCCCTGTTGAAATTAAAATTGCAACCCAGATCAATTTCTGCAGGGAAATTTAAACAAAAAAAAACAAAAAACAACAAAAAAAAAAAAAAAAAAAAAAAAAAAAAAACCAAAAAAAACCCAAAGAAGATTTCTTATACATAATCATTTATACTCCTTAAACTCACACCGTGATTGCTGACCTCTGAAAGCTGGAGAAAGTACCTGTCCCTTGAGTAGCTACCAGAGCCTAGACTTTGTCTATTGTGACTTGGTATTCAAATAGCAGTTGGGGTTTTTTTTTCTTTCCACACAATAATTCTCAGATGTGTTAACCAGTGAAGAGAGAAAATTGGATGTATTTTGTACCATGGAAAAAAGACCAAGTATAGAGTAAAGAAAGAGGATAAATGTTTGAGAGAGTAAAAAAATTCTTAAATGTTTCCCTGATTTCTCTTTTGTTAGTTTATATTTGTGCCTGTGAAAACAAACTTTGCACTAGTTTCTGAGATGTTAAATCTTCTATGTAGTGCAAGGAAGTTCAACTTAAATAATAATCACCAATGACTAGCTCTTTCCAGTGGGTCAAGAGTGATTTCAGATACTTAAAATTACCAGAAAAAACTCAACAGTCAGTATCATGAAACTTCTGAATTTTTAGTCAGGATCTCTGTCTAGTAGGACAAGCATACCTGAAGCTTACTGTTACCCAAAAGTACATTTGGGCACATAAGCAGGTGCCACTGGACAGAGTTTCTGCAGCTGAAGCATAGGATCACTACTGCTTAAAAATCCGAAGTGGTCCCCCTTCGTGCAAGCAACTATGCAGACTTCTATGTTCTGCAGGCTATTGACAAATGCTTTCACATAAGGTTGAGTGGAACGTAATAAGGGGATTTCATAGTATCTCCTAAAATAATTTTCTCCAAATCACACGCATCTAGTTGCAACTCTGCAGAAACTTCACAACAAGATTACATAGTTATTACTATTCATATTCCTGTCGCGCATATGGGTCCATGTCTCAGATCGGTGACCCACTGCATTTGGCGTCATATGAGTCAAGGGAAAAGACGACAGTCTCATGAGAAAAAGCTCGTACAATGGCCCTCCCTGCTTAACATTTTCAGCAGAAAAGTCGTAGTGCTCCGAATACCCAAATGACAAAAAAGTAATGCCAGGTTTTTTGCCAGGTTCTGAATTCTCCTCCCTCCACACCCCCCAAAACACAAAGACTACGAAAGGAGAATCCTTAGAAAGCTTGATAGGAGAAAAATCCTTCAGCAGGTGTCTGGGAACACAAAATTCAAATGAGAAGTGGAGACTCAGTTTTGATGAGTACAGATTCCCACACAAATGTCACTGCCTAGATAGGTGAAAATCTCAGGTGTCCAAGCAGATACAGCAAGCATCAAAAGCCCAAGCTTTACTTGCTTCTGGGGCTGAGCTGCAGGGAACACCTACGCATTACAAAATTGTTTTGATTTCCTCTTTCCCTTTCCCACTCTGTAAGCGTACTTTGTTCATTCAGACCAGCTCTGATCCTTTTTTTCTCTCATTCTCCATCCTCTTTTGGCTTCTAGGCATGTTTAATATGCACAACAAAGTGTCAGTTTCATTACCAGCAATCTGTATTCAAGGATATAAAATTTGTGTAAATTCCACAGCTTTGCACAATGTTTCCATTTAACCTGAATGAAATTCAAGTGCAAATGAGGTGTTAGTCATTCATGAATAGAACCCTTAATGTGCAGACATGTTTTTTTAAGGTGAATTTAGTACTCGGCAAAAGGTGCCAAATTGACAACACTAAAAGCTGAAGTCCTCTATGAATTCTTGTAAAAGGGATGATGAGGGAAAGCAAGCCACACTACTGCATATAAGCCTGCTGATAACTAGCACTAGGAATGGAAAGATAATTCAAATATTGTGTCCCTTTAAGGCTTCACTCTCTGCAGAGGGAGTATTAGTCCCTACACGAATCTAGTGGGTTTTGTGACAAAATTTCAGGGTATGGAAAACTGAGAAATGCAGAGCTCCAAATCATTTCACTTAAGGCACTCTGTAATGAGATCTAATCAGCTTTGAACACCTAAGGGTGAAATTCCCCCTCTTTTCCAGAGATAGGTTTTTGTTATACTCCCAGGACAGTCTCCAATTTGTTATTGTTAAACAAGTGATGTCATCCCCAACTAACCAAAATTGTTAGAAGCTCTAGAGATAAGTATTACAGAAAAGGTTGAAACAGTACTTTTGTACTGAAAATACCCAAGACTACTTTTTAAACAAATACATAATCATGCCGTGTAAGTGCCAGGTGACACCCAGCCACTGCACAGGTACTGACTGGCCACAGAAAGAAAGATCTTTCACTCACTGAGTGAACATGGCAAATCCCGTCCTGCAGTTTCTCACCTGTAAGGCATAGGCTGTAACTCATTCTAGCTCAAAGTGATTTGACATGTATGAAGAAAAGGTTGTACACAAGAACAACATATTTTCTCTAAATATCTTCTATACTACATACACCCAGGCAAAACACAATTCTGTATTTACAAAATTTAGGGTGCTGAGGACAAAGACTGGCTGCCAAGAATTGCAAGGGAGACCTTACAAGGCTGCGTGGCTGGTCAATAAAAGGGAAGATGGAATTCACTATGAATAAAAACCCTGATGCACACGGGAAAAAGTCCTAACTTCAAATATGAGTGAATAGGTTTTGACTGGCAATTGTAATTCAGCAATAAGAATATACAATAGATCCAAGGAAGAATTAGGTCAGTGCTCATCATCAGTCAAAGCAGCAAATAAACTATTACAAATTTTTAGGAAGGAATAGAAATAGAATAGAAGCAAACCTTGTGCCTTCAAATATATCTATGATTTAGACACATTTTGAATAGTTCTGCAGCTCTGGTCTCATTTCAAAAAGGATATGGTCAATCCAGAGAAGGACAACAAGGACAATGCACACCTGTACGAAGAACTGATCATGCAAGGACAAAGCCTGGAAAAGACAACTAAGAGAGAATGCACAAGTCTAACCATAAGCAGCCAGAAAAGAGTGAAAGGGCATTGATTCCCATGGCATCAGTTATTCACCGACTCTCCCAGTACTGAAATGTAAGATGCAACAAAAAAAATCCAGTTAGAGAAGTAAAGCTCAAGCACTGGTGAGCACACCTGTGGAACTCACTGTCAAAGGCTGCAAAGGATGCACAGAGGTCACGAGAGAAGACTGGGCAAGTGCTCAGTGGAGACATTCTTTGAAGCTGACTGCAAGAAACACTTCCAGCTCCAGGAATACCCTGAGCTGAAAAATGCTGGGTGGTGAGGACCACAAATGGTAGCAACATACTGCCTTTGCCTGACTGGGCATCCACTGTCAGAAGCAGGACACAGGACTAGATGAGTCTTAACCTGACCTAGTAGGACCATCTTCATACATGTCAAATCACTTTGAGCCCTAGCTCAAACTAGCTCAAAGGCTAGTTACAGCCTACACTTTACGGGTGAGAAACTGCAGGATGGGATTTGCCACATTCACTCAGTGAGTGAAAGATCTTTCTTTCTGTGGCCAGTCAGTACTTATGCAGTGGCTGGGTGTCACCTGGCATTTACATTGCAGGATTATGTATTTGTTTAAATATTCTTATGTTGCTGTCTTTACCTCACAGTGTGTAGCTATAACTTTCCAATAGCTAAGTGCAGATAGCATAAAGCTATAAACCAGGTGGCTTCACGGGTACTGACTGCAATATCTGTCCATTCAACCCTGTGATGCCTCTTAAGTGAGCCTTGACACTTACCCACACTGAGTGACCCATGGAAATACAAGCATATGCATGTGTGTGTGTGTGTATTGGTATGAGCAAGGGAGGGGTTACCCAGAACTTCACCACCATGCAGCTATCGCAAGTGATCTGATCCGTTCCCATTTACTATCATTATTGCTGCAGATTACCGTGAACAGAGGCAGGAAAAGGTTTCAGCACAAACTGGAATATAGCCAAGCAAGAACAGGAGGGGACTGTGAAGAAGAGCAAGCCTTCAGCAGCCTAAGTTGGTACAATGACTCAGTAAGACACAGTACCCCCAGGACAATGCTCCTCAGAATATGTATTTACAACCAACATGGCTTGCCAAAAATGCAGCGCTGCTGCTTTTAGCATACACACAGATGCACGCTGCCCCAAGCCTCACGTCCAAAGTATGCAGCTAACTTCTACCTACAAACCCAACAGTCTCGAGTCTCCCTTACCACATCAAACCGTGCACTGTAAGAACATAATGCTACTCTGAAGATCTTTTTTTTAAGATATGCATGGTTATTAAATAAAAATCTCCATTGAACATTCACTTATTTCCTGCCTTGTTTTCTTCTTCCTAAGTGCTCCCTCCTTTGAATAACTCTGAGGTCTGTAGAGAGATAGATAGGGTAATTGTATTTTTTAAATCAACATTTATCAACAAATATGGAGGTTCCTATCTTCCATACCTTGACACATATGTTCACAGCCACCGTGGATGCCTCATGAATTTGCACATCATCTTCGTATGTAGGCCATGATGCTCCAAAGGATAAAGATGGTGCAAAACTTCACACAACTCCACGGGACTCCTACTGCTTCTGTGGACTGTGGAATGAAATAGGGAAGAATTACCACTGCCCTCTGAAGTGGCTGAAAATGTATCTTTCACACAGTGCTAAACAAACCCACGTAACTGCAACAGAATGACAATACTGGTTAACTCTCACAGCCCTGCCAGCTGGTAACCATTGCAGGATTGCACCCCACATTAGCATTAGCTCTGATTCTCACTATTTTATTCAGAGGTAGCTCAGTAAAACTGAACATAAACCACAGAAATCTTAATAGAAGTCATATTCATGTTAAATGTTACAGCAAGTTACATCCATAGATCTGTTATATCCATATATCCATTATAGCCATATTAAAATGTTACAGTAAAAGCATATTTGACCAAGTTACAGTATTTCAGTTCTATCGGTTTGAGAACAGTCCTGAAATGTTACATGCAGCACGAATAAGCATTAAAATTTGGTTGTCCAAAAATCCTGAGCCTCCTAAATTGCTTTAGAACCACCTGCTTTAGAAGCATTGCTGTTATTTTGTCCTTTCTACCTGTTGAGCTGAACCTGACGGAGTAACTGCAGGTGCCTGGTCTGCCCGGCCACCGAGGTGTGCCCCTTCTGCAGCACCAGCAGGCTGGCTCCTTCCGCTGCTGAAGGCCTTCTAATGTTGCCCAAAAGCTCAACCTCCATAAAAGCTATGTCCCAAGCTAGTTTTTAAAGGTATCTAAATAAACATTCACACCTCCAAAAAGACAGGGGAGACCAGATTAATAGTTAACCTTTGTGACTAGGGTAAACCTTTCCTCAGTTTAAAAATCACAGGACTTGGTTTATACTTATTATTTCAGAACCTTGTCACCCATCCCTCATATCACTTTCTCGTGCACCAGAAGTTTTCCAGCACCAGCATTATCTGACTCTATCTGGGTCCTTTGCTGATGCTTTGAATTAATTCTTAAATTAATTCCTCTCTGCACCTCCTTTAAATTTTGGGTGAAGAAGGAGAGGCAATTCCAGCTAGTACTCAAGGCAAGAATAAAAACTTGGTGTGACCATTTGGAACCCTCACCCAATTATCATAATCATACTTTCTAACTTTTTTAATAAAACTAAAAATCCATATCTAAACAAAAGCTTTATTCCTCTATCAGAAATGAAACTTTATTCATAGTTATTAACCATTATAGCAGACATACCCCTTATATAAATATCTATAAAGTAATGAGTCTTTCCTGGAATAAGATGCATATTAATTAGATCCTACAGCACTTGAGAGACTTTGGTTCAATTCCCACCAGTAAGGTCAGGAAATGCATCCACAGTAGTTAGCAGCTAGTTTCAAAATCTCAATGCACTGAGCACGATGGGGTCATTCAGTGGAGCAGGTACCCCAAGGGAAGGGTAAAACAAGAGCCAGGGATTATTTCACAGCACTGAACCGGTACACTGCAGGAGTGACGGACTTTGCTTTTAGAGCAGAAAAGCTTGCCAGCACACTGTCCTTGTTGCCCACTCTCATTACGAACAATGTAACATGTGAACCAATTAATTGCATGATATGGGCTGGAAAAAGCTATGTAAATTGTGTATGTGTATGTGTGTATATACAAGACGAGACACTAATACAATAAACGAGGACCACACTAACATAACCACACTAAAAGAGCCCTGCACAGTTAGATACAGGACCATCTGCCTAAGACATTGAAGCTCCAGTGCTGAGTAGAGTAGAATAACACAAAAAACCTTCTACCCACTTGAATTTTAAATTCAGATGATTCACTATTATGGAAAGATGGATTAAATATCTCATCTTTTCCCATGGACTGCTAATGAACCAGGCTCTGAACACTAGAAGACTTCACACAGAACATGGAATTTCCACGGGAACGAGATCCTCTGAATACCTCCATGCTACCAGGACAGGTTTGGTTTTTTTAATATATATTTCTGTTATTCTCTCAGCTGTGACAAAGGAAACTGGTAGGAATATGCTCTGTAACCTTTGAATTTGGTTTTGTTTCCATTTTGAATTACAGCACAAGCACATACACGGAGCAAAGATAAAGTATCCTTATAATAGATTTTAGAAAGTTTTAAGAATTAGTAACTTTTTTCTTAACGGAAGATAAAATTCCCCTGAGGAACTTACAACTGCAAAAACTGGAGAGAAAAATGGCTCACCAGGCTAAAAATTAAATTTATTATTTATGTCACTAGGAAAAATTCTCTGATAATTTTTCACTACATAAGTAGTTGTCATAAGAAGAATCCCAACCTAATGAACACTCTCAATGTTTAATAGTACAAAACATACGCTAGAAATGACAGTTAGGGAGATCTCTTTCCTCATGGGAAAACTCCTCCATTATCCTCCTTATTGAGGTGCTACACTTTCCTCTGAAGCTTCTGGTGCTGGCTGCACTTAGAGACAGGATACCAGGCTATCATGATCTTGGATCTGCTCTGGCATGACAGTTCCTGTGTTCTTAGATTGCAGGCTGCACCAGAGTATTATTTGAATGAATTCAGTGCTGTCTATCAACACAAATTGTTTCTACACAAATCTTTTTCTTCATAGTTAAACAGAAGTTTTAGCAAAAGCAACATTTGATCTTGCAGGTTGTAGACAAGTAGTACTTTTTAAAATTATAAACACAATCATGCAGACGTGCTGTTCAAGACCATATCTGTATGTGTGTACATCTCCTTGCCTCAGTGTCACACAACATGCAAGTGAGAACCATTTGCTCTGCAAGCACAGAACACTGCTATTAAGCTCCGAGCAGCCTGGAGAAACAGACCTTGTTCAAAGCACTCTCCAGTACAACAGCGGCTATTTCACTAAGTGTGTATGGAACACACACATGGTGTATTATACTGGCTCTTC
Organism: Falco naumanni; assembly: GCF_017639655.2. Classification (NCBI taxonomy): domain Eukaryota; kingdom Metazoa; phylum Chordata; class Aves; order Falconiformes; family Falconidae; genus Falco; species Falco naumanni. The sequence continues at coordinate 41,783,575 of NC_054061.1, forward strand.
AATTACACTTATTGTACCTGACTTAAAGAAACAGGAATCCATACTCTGAGTGGGGAAGAGCATAACTAACATATGGCACTTTTTTTCTTCATATGCATCTTAGGTTTCTTGTCGCTGCTATCTTGAATATCTGCATGGCTCTGAGGATGAGGGCCAAGGGCATGGGGGTCCAGGAGGTTTTCTACTCATTCCTGCCAGTGAACAAAATCAGTTTGAGTCATCATCGAGGGCTCCTATGGGTCAACAACTGGTTGCATAGCTGGGGCTGACAAGAGGGCTGTGGCTTTTACAACCATGGGACACTTTTGGAGGACTGAGGACTGCAAGGAATAGGTGGGATCCACCCAAATAAATGGGGAAAAAGCATCTCTACTAACAGGAAAAGGTCCATGGGACCTGATGGGATGCACCCACAAGTGCTGAAGGACCTTACCAATGTCATTGCAAGTCCACTCAATTGAAAGGTGACTGCGTGTTCCTGAGGACAGCATCACTCCTATCTTTAAGACAGTAGAAGGAGGATCCAGGGAACAATAGAGCAGATCAGCCTCACCTCAATCCAAGTAAAGGTGAGGGAACACATAATCCCACAAACCTGGTGGTCAACAAGGTGAGTATAAGCCAAAAATCTTCCCTTATAGCAAAGAAGGCCACCAACACCATGATGGGCTGCATTAGAGACATTACTAGCATTGTTGAACAAGGTGATCCTTCACCTCTACTGAGCCCTAGTAAGAAACTTCTGGAGTGCTAGGTCTAGTCCTGGTCTTTCCAGTACAAGAAAGCTATGGAATTACTGAATCAGTTACAGCATAGAGCCAAGAAGATGACTAAGACACTGGAGCATCTTTTATATGAAGAGAGGCTGGGAGAGCTGCGGGTGTTCAGCCTGGAGATGAGAAGGCTGGGGGAGGAGCGGTGTGTGTCTTACCAATGTGTATGAACATCTGGGGGGGTGGGGGTGGAGGGTAGAGAAGATGGAGCCAGACTTTTCTTGGTGGCATTTGGTGAAAGGACAAGAAACAATGGATACCAACTGAAATACAGGAAATTCCATCTAAACATAGGAAAACACTTTTTGGAGGGTGGTCAAACAATGGAGGAGGCTGCCCAGAGAGATTGTGGAATGGCCATCCTTGCAGATACTCAACCCAGCTGGGCATGACTTCTGGCAACCTGCTCTAGGTGACCCTTCTTAAGCAGGAGAGTGGACTAGGTGATCTCCAGAGATCTGCTGACTTCAGCCATTCTGGGATACTGTGAAGTACAGTCTATTTGAAGAATTCCTCCCCAGTAGTTGCCAGTTGCACAATGATTTCTATTTCTTCAATGTACAAGTTATTTGCAGCACAGAACCTTTTCCATACCTTTATTCCTATCACTGCATCCCACGTTCTTTTTAAGGGTGATTCACTTTACTTGAACACATTTTCCCTGCCACTGAGTCAGAGGAAAGTCACTACAGCTTGTGCTTATGCACAAGAATATAACAGCTTTTGATTATGCTGAGTCTCTGGTTGTGAATCACAGGGAAGATTTTCAATGTCCAGCTGCTAAATGTGTTAGCCATGACATTTCTGAAATTCTATTTTTATATATGCGCTAGGAAAAAAACCCACTTCTTTATCTCTGTTCTTCACCGCAGTATTTGTTTAACTACAGCTTTAACATTACCACTATATGCTGCAGCACATTCTCACAGCTACAGTTTTACAAGCCACACATATCATAGTTTTCAGAGCTAGACTTCTTTATCCAGCAATTTTTACTCCTAATGAGAAAATAATCTACAAGCAGCATTGTTGCATCTCCCATATCCTCTTTGCTGTTAAAAGGTTTGTTTAAAATTTTCTTCACAGGACCAAACACAATTCATACCTGGTTATTGTCCTAATGAAATCTCTTTCTCCTCCTTACAGAGCTCTTATCTGAGATGTTAAAATTTAACTCACTTTAGTTATAAATGCTATGTGAATTAATAGCCAACATTGTTTGGAAGGTTTTTAATTGGCCTACAGGGAGACTTTCCGTATATATTAAACAGACCATGTGTCTGAATTGCAACTAACCCACCTTTACATTTACTTTGCACACATTAAACTCAAAATTGTTTAATATATTCTTAGAAGTATTTGGGTTTATTGTTCACATTAGGAAATGACTGTCAGCAGTCAACATAAACCAAGGCTACTGATTGGTCCTCAGTGATGTCATACTGGTGTCATAATGCCCAATAAATAAATAGGTTTGGCTGTTCTTCTTATTTTTATTTATAAATTCTGTTTCATAACAGCAGTAAGATGCTCCAGGCCATGCAGTTCTTGGGGATTATTGCACTTGTCAGGTGTTTAAAATCACTCAGTCCTCTGCCTGTGCCTTATAATACCACTGGAGGCATGTAATCAACCAGAAATGCACTGCCTGGAGTGTCTTAATGCTTTATTATGACATATCTAACTTTCAAAATAAATTATTTATCGGGAAGCTTGGAAGTGTCATAATGATATCCAATCAGTAGCTGAGAAATATATATGAAATCAGGGTAACACATCAGAAAGAGAAAGAGGATAGAAAAAAAATGCCAGCTCATCAGTCATCTGAAGCCAAAACAATGTGTGTGTATGCCTATAGACATAGTTATGTGCGTATACAACTACTGGATGCATTTCTATTTTTGCATCGATTATATCTAATGAGAGTTATGCAAAATATATACTCATGTGTCCACAACCAATTGTTGATATAAGCCATGGGCAGTTTGTATTGAGCTAATATCTTAATTTTTTTTTTTTTAAAGTGTGCTAAATACATGTTAATAACTTAAACCTCCTATTAAACAGAAATTTAGGACATTCTGTGCTTAGTTAAGTCAGTCCACATTTAAGAATCAGCCTCTGTATTTCATGGAAAAGAAGCCTAGCTACATCAGTTGACATTACAAATTGCATTTCACATCATTATCATTACAATTGCTAAACTACACACATTATTCAAAACTGAATTTTAAAAGCAAAACAGAAGAAAACAATGCCATGTTCTAAAAAACCCTGAAAAACCAAACTAACATATCAACTATACAACAATCAGAGCAATTCAGTACTCTGGGGTTTAAATTTCTAAATTAAATTCCAATTTGTAAATTATTATGTGGAAATAAGGAACTCTACTTAGGCAATTGTGCTAAATAACAGCGCAAACCCTGCAGGGGACCAAATTATCTTTTAGTGAGGGAATATGAAAAGTTTTTTGGAAAAGGGCCAGTTTTAGGTAGGGGGTGTTTAAAGCCTTGGGAGTTACTGTAGCAATAGAAAAGATTAATAATTTGCACATGTGAGACTCCTGGCAAGCAGGACGCAGCTGTAAAGAATTAACCCCTCCTGAGAGACATAAAAACATGGAGCAGCTGAGAAGAAAAGGGTGAGGGGAGAATGCAAAAGTATGCAGAGTACAGATGTCCTAGAAGAGAAAAATATGTAAAGTAGGGTTGGAGAACGTACAGAGATTTTATTATCATTGGGGGGGGGGGGTGTCTTCTTGGCAAATTGTGGATATATGGGGAAAAAAAATGAAATACCAGCAGAAGACAAAACTAATTCTCTATTACTCTCAGTAAGTGCTGCTAATCTGAATAAAAATCTGAAAACCCACAAGTCCTTATTGAAAGGACACTCTCAAAGTGATCTGGCCTAAAACTAGACCAAGCCGGCTTTGTTTTGGTGTTCATGCATGCCTGCCTCCGCTCTGCGTGCTGACTCCATCATTCTTGTATGTGAGCAGGGTGCTGAAATACAGAAGATGCTTGCTGAAGTGATTGGAGGGCAGGCTCTCATACACACAGAAATCGAGCAAGCAAAGCAGATCTGGGGTTGAAGCATTGTGTGGTTGTGGGTCTGTAACTGTGGAGAAACCCAGCTCCTGATATTTGTTCTTCCTGGCTGCCTACCAGATTAATTTCTATTGTGAGGGTCCAATTTTGCAGCTGCTCAGCATGGCAGAACTGCACCCCTCCCCCAGCCAAATTCAACAGGGCCGGTGCATGGGCAATGGCATGGTTGCACACTAACTCAGATGATAACTCTTTTATAGTCTGGTAGAAGGCCAAAGCAATCCAATTTTTAGGTTGTATTAGAAATCTGAGACTATTACCCTTCAAAAGGAGAAATTAGGCTTTAGAAAGGTGACATATATAATCCTCCCACTAATCTTTAGTTGCTTTTTTTTTTTTTCTCTTTAGGAAAAAAAAGTTGGTAAAAAGAATGTTTGAAGTGATCATTAACAGAGAGAAACAATGGAGATGTTTATTCAGATTAATTCACGGGCATCGGTGTCCTTCTCTAAGAAAAGAAATAAGTGGTCTTGGAAGTAATGCATCTTTAAATGTTATATGGATTATCTAGAATCCAGACAATAGATTTCTTTTTTTCCCTGTGTTTAATAAAAATAAACATAAATAGATTACTTAGGTTTATTGCATTTAGATTTAGTAACAAGACCCAATCTCTTATATGAGCTAAAGCATATTCTATTATAAAAAGAGAAAACTAAAAAGAATACACTTTTAACATAGTAACAGTTTCAGCAGAGTACTTTTCAAGCAAGCACATTCAAAGGGGTCTTTGGAGGCCTCAGGAGAATAGAAGCAATAGGTTCAGGAGATTAATATGGTTCCATGCTTTCCATGCTTGTTCTCCAACAAATAGAGTCTATTACAACTGCTCAGTGTTTAATGGTCCCCCAGATTTCATGACACTGTCCTCTCCCTCTTCTCCCACAGCACCGATCATGCATCCATGCACCTTCAACAGAGTTTCCCTATGCCTTTCTCCCTACATTTTCCTGTGTGGTTCCCTCAAGATTTGGTGCAGGCTCTCCCTTACTCCTCTCTAAACCGTCCCTGGGTGGAGAAGTCCATCGGAACACGAACTCAGGCTTCACTGCTTTGCAAATGTCACAGCTCACTACCTTGCCCCAGATTTCTCTCTTGCCGTTCAGACTAAAATCTCAGTCTTTTTGTTAAGTCATAGTTCAAAAAATATTTGCATTGTCACAAGGCAGGACCTCTGCTGACTCAGGCAGTGCTGTACTTCTCTCCCTTTCAGCCATTCCTTCCTTTCCCTTCTCTTGGGTATGGGAAAGCATGCGGAGAGGCAAATGTTTGATCAAGGATTGGCCTGGGCCAAAACTGAGGTTATTTAGCTGGGCACCAGGGAAAGGTGGACCACACAGCTACAGGTAGTGCTTTGGAAGCAGTGCAGGCTGTGCTGGGGTAAAACAGGCGTGGAACTGTGGTGCAATGCAACCTTACATAGCAAGTTTTAATCTGCTCCCATAAATAATCTGTTTCCTCAGGTGTTCTAGCTCACAGGGTGACCCTGTCACTCACACCAATTAGGTGGGCACCAGCTCACACCAGTACTTTTGTACCAAAGCTACAATGAGGTCTGGCAGATTCCTTTTACACATTGCATCTTAAAGATGGTCTTTTATCCCCATATATTTTGTAATGCATGTAAAACTTCATTTTAATCACTGCACCCTGTCTTTCTGTGGTAGAAGCAAATGTGACATTTTCTGCTTCTTTTCATTAAGAAGAATGTTCCTAATTCCTTACATCAACTTTTTCTATCCTCCCTCCAGTAAATTCTTCTTCTCTGACACAAAAAGCCAAAGCAACTTACTTGTGTTGCCTTCACCTTTGTCAGGGCTAAGTCTTTCACGAGACCACCTCCAACCTACCAATCCCTCTTTCACTGGCAACTTCTGTCACAGATCCTTTTTCTTTTTTCCAAGCTATCCTCCTGTTCAGTACCAGCTGGCTGAAATTGCCATACAGCTCCCCTGTCTTTTGTATGCAAATGTTTCCACAAACCTCACCTTTCCTTGGCATTATGTCCATGTGCCAATTCTTGGGTTGAGGTCACTCCCTGTGATTACCACTGGGTCCTTAAACTCCACCAATGTGTCTAGTCTTTATGACTTACACTGTTCAGGGTCTGTAGGCTTTTTGGGACAGGACTGTTTTGCTTTGCGATTGTATGAATAACAGTATATGCTAAGTTACTGCGGCTGCTACAGATGCAATCTATGCAATGTAGGTACAGAAAATTGCAACATGGCTGTATCTTAAGAAGATTTTTGTGACATAATAAACCTACAGTTCAGCTTGGTCACCAGGCATTGAACTACCACCCATCTTTGCACAGTCCCTACCCTTGCTACAAGGATATAGATTAGGCTCTAAACAGATGTCCACAAACTATTCTAGAACACTAGAATGTTTTGGGCTCGCTTACCTTAAAAATAGCAATTAGCCAGGATACTTCCAGTAGCTTATGTCTGCAGGAAAAAAAAAAAATCATATGCACTTTTTGAAATGGATTCATTTGTTCAACTATGTAAGTCAATATTGTTGCCACTATAAACTAAGAAACAAGAACTATTCCACAAAAATTAACCCTGACCTTGGTTTTATAGTGCATCTATTTAAAACATGCTGAGTATTTTTATATCCTTTCTACTGACAAGAGGTCTATCAACCAAGGTTGATCAACTCTAAAATACATGCACATACACATACATACATGTCAGTAAAATTGACAGGCAGCCTTTACTACGAGTAACATTGACACTTTCTATTGTAAGCTTCTATTTCATTTTATTCTTAATTCACTGGATTTCTACCAATTGATCTGAAGTTTCGCAAGTCTGATAATATTTTAGTCCTATGTTGTAGAAAGTTTCAACTAAAATAATTCACTTCCTTTAAACGAATTTCCAAATGTCATGTTTGAAACTCAAAAAGGTCCTCTGTCCTTTAGATCAGAAATTGGTGTGCAGGTGAGTTTGTACTCGAAAGCGAGGGAAGGGAGGGAACTCCCTGGCAGAGACCCAGAGGTAGCCAAGTCGTTCACTGAGCGTAGTAGTTTTCCTCTGACACATTTGAAAGTGTTTTTAAGAGAATGGCTGCTGACGTCTACTTAAGTGAGAAGACTTCCAGCTCCACTGACTCTCCTCAGTGCTGGGTAGGATGTGGCTCCGCACAGGTTCTGTTTATTTCCAGATCTCCTGCCAGAGGGGATATGGAACCGGAGACTGTGAGAGGTCCCACCAAACAGTGGCAACAGCTTCTTCTGGCCTGACTAAAGGTGCCTAGATATTAGAAATGGGACTCATGCAATCATTCCTTGCCTTTCACAGTCCTTCATGCAAGGTCAGCAAAACCAGAAGTAACATACTTTATTTTAGAGATCTCATGGCTTGACGTTTGCCCAGAAACTCCTTGGTGAGAAGCATGAGCAAGTGCTTCTGACATCCTGCTGCAATGGAGATTTGTATCACATACCTGCAGTAGTCTCCTCGAAACCATTTCTGGGCACTCTAGTCAGAAAGCGAGGAGGAAATTTTGGACACAACCAGTATTTAGTACCTCCTTTGGGACATTTGTCACATAGAAGGACCTGCTGCCCTGAGAAGCCTCCTTCTATCCATGGTGACAGCAAACAGAAGTCACTGTCCAGGATCCTTTCTTGCAGAGCCCCAGGAGGCCACGGGCCAGACAGCGCAGTGGAGTCAGGGCAGGCTCAGCCTGCAGGGGATGAGGAAGGGGATGATGCGGGCTCCTCTGGTCAGTGGCATGGGAGGTATCTGTTTGGATGGCCAAGAAGAAAGTCATTGGAGAAAGCAGTTCCCGGAGCTGGTAGAGTAAGCTGCAGAGGTCAGGCAAAGTGTTCTGCTCCCTGGTGAAGAGTAACATGCCATTCTCACTACTGTGATGTTTTATCTCAGGGGCTGAGGTAAGGACAGACAGAAATGTCTAGCTAGCAATTACTAACAGATAGGTGCATTAAATAAATGCTAATCCAATTCTTCAGTTACTGAATATAAATAAAATTCACAGCTAGGTACTGCAGATACCAATGGAGCAGTTAACTCAGTAACCTGGCACGTCCTCCTAGCCTCCAATAATCACCCAAAGGCTTCCTAAACCAAAAATCCACAGAGATATCTAACAACTTCTATGAAATATTTTTTTTTCTTCTATGAATTTATCTAATCATCTTTAAATCCTTTGTAATTTTTTGGCCTCTGTACATTCCATAGCAGTGAATTGTAATACCACGTCTTTTATAAAATACTAATTCTCTGTGCTTTGCTTGTTTCTAACCCTGTGCCCTAACAATTTCCTTGTGTGCACCCTGATTCTGGTACTGTGAACAAACCCTAGTTGATGCCTCTCTTGGCCAAATCTATTACATTTCTCATGATGACGCACAATCAACAGACTTGAAATGAATTCTGAATGTTTTTCAGAACTCTCTTAATTTTTCAGCGTCATCTGCAAATCACGGGAGTCATAACTGAACACACTGGTCTAGTTTATTTTTAGGTTTTATCTGCATCTTAATTCTCTGGGGTTGTCAGAAAGGGATGTCCAGGTATTGCAGACAGAATTCCTGCCACACAGTAATTTTTGCTGGTAATCAGTTACCAGATTTCTTTATTGACACTTTAACTCTGAAAGCAGATGCCAATTAAATGTATTTATCTATGTATACAAATTGTGTAGCTCCTATTATTATATCGACAACCAGGGTACCATTGCAGCTAAAAAGCTTCCATCAATTAATGCCAAAATCTCTTCACAACGCGAATACCATGCATATTTCAGGTTTATGGGAGGAAAAAACAATTTAGGTAACCATGAATTTCAAACAGTCTGTGCCACAAGATACAATGACATGATAGCCACCATGACTGTATGGTAAAAAAAGTGACCTGTTCCTGCTTAGCATTCACCCAAACCATTCAGATCTTGCAATGATGCTCTATTAAAACACTACATAAAAATATATGTTTAGGATTATTTTCTTCCAGATTTTGACTGCAACAACACATTCCAAAATCTGTTCATGTTCATGTCAAAAGATTGATATGATTTTCACAAATGTGCCTCATCTTATCCGTTTACAGAATTGGGACTCAAAACACTATATTTCATTATCAGACTGTCAAACGGAAAACTGCAAATTAAGTATCTTTAAAACTGCTCAGTCAGGTAGTATAAAGGTGCTATGCTTGCAAAGGTTTCCAGATAGACATTTTAATTGCATTGAGTTGTGACTAAGAAATGAGGCTAGTCCTGCAGTGAATATATTATGTAAATACAAACCATTTAAACAGAAAATTATAAAAATTAATGTAAATAAAAACCTACTTTAATTTGCACCTAGGAATGGTCCCTTTCGCAACCATGTAATGAAAGATTAATTTAAAAAATGTAAAAATATGAAAACACTTGGGAAACAAGTAGAAAAAGTGTAAGGAACAATTTAACACCCTCTGGAAGATGAAACCAGGCCATACACTAAAGATAGGTAAGTGAAGAGATACTGTCTTAGCAAAGATGAATATAAGCATATGCTGAAGTGTTTCCTGGAACAGGATCTGGAGGCCCTAACACTTATCTTCTTGCAATTCTGATTTATTTTAAGTCATTTCTGAATAAAATCTACCTGGATATTTCAAGAAAATAAACAAAAAAATAGGAAAAAAATTTTAGTTTCTGTGAATGCAAAAAAGGAATTACTAGCAATACGAGGCCCAGAGTGTAGTCTAATGAACAGTAATTAGTTTCTATTGATATGCATTTTTTAATAAAAGCTGTAATAGTTGTTTGTTGAAAGAGAGATACTTTATGCTTTGTATCTGAAATCCATTTCCTGCCAGTGCATTTTCTCTCCGTAACATTGTGGGAAATGTTCTGTGAAACATCCTCTCTCTTTAAACCTTGATAAAATTCTTGACTATATCAAATGCAATAAGTTTTAGACAAATGACTGTCATCTCCTTGAGCTGAAGAGTGTGAAGAAAGCACAGCAAGTGTGTTTATTTGCATTAAACACATGCATCAGTGTGGTGTATGTGAGGAGCTCTAGTACAGCTGTTTTACAGCCACTGTACAGAAATCTTTTTCTATGTCATGTTAAAAGGCTATAAACCTTCGTGATGTCTGTCTTACACAATTTAACTCATTCTAATTGTACTACAAAGGGTTCTTTTGACTCAGTAACTTCTTCAAGTCACTCTTTTCAAAAGACATATGGAAAAAAGTCCCCTCTCATGATTATTAATAATGTAACTAGTTTGGAGAAAGTCTCTGAGTAGGAAGGGAAAAATTTATTTCAGCCCACAGAGACAGAACTTAATTTTATAGTGGTTGGTAGTACTTAGTTTCATTTTCTTAAATGTTCTAGCCATTGAATAAAGAAATAATTTGAAAAGGAAATTGCATCTATGGTATTTGAACTTGCCTTTAGCATATGGTGTTTTAATGTTTTGAGTCTATCTTTGACAACTGAAACAGACTTTACTGAATACTGGTAAGAGTTCACTTTGTAACAGAAAAGTAGTCACTCACTGTGATCACTGTGTCTTTTTAGTATGCAGCCCAGAGGATTCAGAAAAAGATTACATTTACAATAATTAACATATATGTAAATCAAGATCATGGCTATGAATGATAAATTTTCATAGCAATTTAAACCTTGTTCAAATTAATCAACCATACAGACACTTGATTAATGAAAGGCAGCGTCACTTTAAAATGCAACATGTTAATATATATTACTGTTATCGCTGATCAAAGAATCTTTAAACATAAACCAATTAAAACAAAGCTCAATCTACATTTTTAACCGGTTTAATTCCTGCAGAATTATAAGAGTATTATAAAAATTCACCTATTTTATTCTCCTTCATATCTACATACTAAATTGACTGTAGTACAGAATCACGCAGGTAATTCTGCTACTTCATTAATATGATCGGATCTGAAAACTACCAGATTAGGTTTTCAATCTAAACATATACATAATGGCTGATTGCAAAGTGTGCAAAATGCATCCAATTTCATTCTTCATTTGTAAAACCAGCAACTCTCATCTCATCTCTCCTGTTTTCAATTCAATCGCCAACAGACCAGTCACATGGGAGGTTTGAATGACTGATGGCAGGGGAGCTGTTTAGGAAGACTGCCTTTGTGGCACCTTCCCAACAACACCTATCTTCTAAGAATAGCAAGGCTAGAAAGTTTTATGGCAATGCTAGATTTCTGCAGAGGTCATCCCAAGGATCTAAACAGCCTTTGCTTATTTCAGTTCTTGTCTTGTATAATAATGCATACACTGTCATACAATTCTGCTTCAATTCACTGAAAAATTTTAAGTGTATTTTTCATAAATATATTTATATAGTGACAGTTTTTAAATTATTATTATTATTGAAAAGAATCACTAACTTCCAAGCTGTACAATGTTGTTCACTTTACCTCATGATCAGGAAAATCTAACAAAAATACATAGCACATTTCTGAATTGTAGCCTTAATGAAGACTTAGATGCTATGGTCATGAGCAGAGAATATATGCCAGGAGGGGAGTTAAAATGATTAGCTGACCTCTGTTTTTTTTATTCAAAAGCTATTTAAAATCTGGTTTTAACACACATTACATATCAGCAATTTGTATATCCAAATAATGGGTTTCTCAGTAAGTGGTAATATAGGTACAAGAGTAAGAAACAGAAAATCAAAGTAAAATCCTTAGTTTTACAAAAGAAGCAAAGACAATATACTGCTGAATTTGGAACATGGATCCAGTTGGCACAAATATAAAGTATCCTTGTCTTTATGGGAGCCCACACACGTGCCCACTACTGTGATTTCAATATGAAATGAAGGAACCAAACATGCAACAAAATCAGGTTACTAACCATAGGGACTATAATAATTGATCTGTTCCCTTTCTCTGTGGCAAAACAAGTGTCTGATGCTAAAATCAGTCCTTGGGAGAAGAAACACCTGTTGATATTTTCCAGAGACGACAAAAAAAATAAGTGCATTCCTGCAGACAGGCTTTCAGAGATGCAGCCCACATTGGTGACCATGGCAATATTCGCTGTGCAGAGTCCCGCAGGAGACAGCGTTTATCTTACACATTTACATTTTGCCAGAAATCTGCCCACAAATCCAACAGTCCATTGTAGCACTTCAAACCAGTAAAGAACTTCAAATACAGTAGTCTCTTGGAAGAATCCTCTGTAAAGACTCAAACTGCCCTAGCTACAGAGAACTTCCCAAAATTACATGAGCTGAAGCAGCTAATGGCTTCAGCCAGCTCTGGACCAAATCACAGCTTCTGGACCATGTAACTTATCCAATATGTCAAATCTTATTGAAGACTGAGACCACATTTGCTTTTCTCTAGTCCTTTGGGCTACATCTAAGTGGCCTTGAGACCAGCCCTGAGGTCGGTTTTGCCACTTATTGATTTGCTGACATGCCTTCTCTGTTGGTCCTCCAGCACCCCACCTTCTGCTTTTACAAAAAAACCTTCATTTGTCCCCTGCATCCAATGAAGCTTTTACATGCTGTGTGGCCAGACTTTCAAACACTATTGCTCATCCACAAGTCTCCGTCTACCCTCTCTGACTTTGCATTTGTCAGACAGCCAGCTCTGAGCAGCCTTCCTAGAAAAGAGCCCTGGCAATGGCTGTTGCAACAGCCCTTGGCACTTGTAGTCAAGCTGTCTACAAGCAAAACGGCAATGGGAACTGGAGCCCTAAACTCTCAAATAAATGCAGACAGAAAGTGGCTGCAAACAGACATCTATATTCACATTTTCTATAACTTTTTTCTTAACTTTTTTTTTTTTTCTACTACATATCCAGGTTTTTGACTGGTTGGAGGAAAGTTTGTAAATGTGTTGTACAGTGGAGCTACAGAGTCTGAAGAGACTGTTTCATCTGACTTCTGCTGGCCAACACATCCCCCCTTTGAAAGTGCTGCAGAAGGTACAGCTAAGGACAGCTTTGGAAAAGCTCCAGAGCTGTTTCTGCTCACTTCTTTTCATAGGGTGAAAAGTAAGGATGTTTATGCTTCGGCTGGACACCTGTTCTAGAACACTCTTAAATAAATACTTTAAGAAAGATTACAACATCCTAGACATTTTATAATTGCCTTTGATTTTCTCCTCCTAGTTGTATATTGACCTCAATCATGTCTTTATCATCAGTGTAGTTGTAAACCCTTTCACTGATATCTTCTTCAACCATTTGATTTGGAAAGGGCAAATCTGGCAGCTCTGTTCACGTTTTTAGGCTGGATATCTGTGTTCATGCAATCTACGAGTGATTTTGTACAAACTTAGTTTCCCCCCAGAAGGGCCAATACAGGCTGCTGAAGAGGGAGGATAAAATGGTTATTTGGGGGCAGTGGAACAGTAGCAAAGGGAATTTTTATTTTCCTATTCACAGCACAAAATACACTCAGCTTTTAAGGTACAGATGTGTGTCATTCTTGGCTGGTACTTTTTAAGCATGTGTTTTACCAGCAAGCAGAAGAGACATGGCAGTAGTCTAACAAACAAGGACCCATCAGGTCTACGTTTGGGTGTTTTTTTCCTTTCCTCCAGACTTCAACTTGCTTACTAATTGGAGAGAAGTAGTTTTTGGTCGCTGGAAAATACAGCTACAACCCAGTATCAAACTCCTTTTAATGGAAGCCAATAGTGTCTATGGACTATTTTGACACTTGACTACCTGTCACCTAACATTATTGTATTGGTATCCAGTCATACTAACCCCTGCCATAGCTGCAACCACTTTTAACGAAGGTGATTTTGAAACAGAAATATTGACAAGTCATACAAGACTAGCCTAAACCATGAAATGATGGCATTGACAACATCCTGACTGAGTGCTACAGAAGTCTTAGAAACATACATTTTTAATGTCTCCTTACGAGTAAAATGTAGGCTCCAAATATTGTTCTCGACAAAATTGGGAATATATGTTGATACCTCAGGATCAACTTTTAGTGGATATAGAAAGGCAGGGTCATTGGTCAAGCAGATATTTTTCCCCCATGTACCCACATTTGAAAGTCAGCAGGAGATTTCTCAGCCCTGTTTTTTCATTCCTTTTCTTAAGCTGAGAAAACTATTTGAAACTCAGCCCTTCCCACTGCATTTCTCTATCCAAATGCCAAAAAACTGGACGTGTATTTTCCCAGCTGGTTTCTTATTGCATTAGACAATGCTGTGCTACCTTACTCAATTGAATACTGATAGTTTTTACCGCACTTACATTTGCCAATTTTGTGAACATTTGGTGATGTTACTCTCCAGATGTTGAGCTTTGCTACATGAAGACCCAAATTCAACGTCTCTGTATTAAAGTTCAATCTTTACAATAAACTTTAAAGGATGTTTTCATTAGATTCCAGGGGAAAATCACATGAATAAAGAAAGATACAAATTTAATAGATGTACAAGCTGAAACTGTAAATACCCTGGTCAGTAACTGGATTCTGCAGAAGGAAAACTCATTTTGCTTTCAAATATCTACATAAGGCAAAAACTGCTATACAAGCTACCTAGCTTGAGGACACCATTGGCTGTATAAAACAAATCCCTCTCACTCAGTTTTTTTCAGTTCTGTTTACATTATTTTTATCCCCCCACCCCTCAGACCAAGATTGTGAGCCGAAAGAGAATTACACGAAGTAAGTTCAATTTTGAGCGCTGAATGAAACACGTGCTTCTAAAAATCCTCTATTACCTTGCATCCCATAAACTCTTAAAAAGAAAAGTTCTAAGTGCATAGAAATAAATCCACCCATTCCCTAAGAAAAACAGTACTAGCTGTTAAAGAAACCAGTAAATTTTGCCCGTCATCACACGTGCACCGGCGTACCAACCCGACTGCAGAAGGTGGGCTGTTACAGTCCCAACTATGGAAGCTGGTGCCTTACCTCAGCCTCCATGGGTTGGTTCTCCACCACAGTCTTTTGTGTGTTAGAAAAGAGTCTTCTCACCCTCTGTAAAGCTGAGTTCTGAAGCAGATGGTATTTGCATGAAGGACTCTTCCTTGATGAATCTGTAATCTCCCTCGCAGGAAGTTCTGAGTCAAACATAAAACCAGTAGACATTATTCTGCCTGCAGCAGAAATGCAGAGTTCAAACAGATTTGTTGAAATGTATTTCAGTGTTTTGGTAAGATATTTTAGAACATGCTAGTGCACGTGTGTTAGCACAAAACCAGCCAATGAGAGTAAAACATTCTGGATGTTTTATTCCTGTTAACCGAAACATCAACAAGCAATCTCTTCTGGGTTACTGTTAAGATGTCAGTGTTCTTAGGTTTCCATTTTAAGTGTTGAAGGAAAAAAATGCTGCCTAAAACTTTAGATTACAGGACAACCCCAACTAAAGTAGTTCAAAATTGGAAATATTGTACTTTAAAATATTTTAAGAAATTGTTTTCTATAAAATATGTTATGGAGGAACACATGTAAATGTATCCTTTTTTCTGACTTTTCAAAAGAAAAACAGTATTCTGAGTGTTAAAAGTTCAAAGCTGTGTTTTCATATTTATGATTAAAAAATCCTGAATATAGTAATACATAAAATTCTGTTAGGTATAAAAAAAAAAAATAATTAATCTTATTATATGTTACTTGTAAGTCAAAATACCTCTCAAAGTCTTTTCAGTCCTCAACAATTTTTTCCTCTCCCAAAACTTTTCTGAGCCACACTTTCAAATGTTACCCTTTCTTTAACTGACCCACAGCATCGCTGTGTCAATTTTATTTATTCAGCCATTTAAGATCCTAATATCTCCCTGGTTATGTGTTTATGACTATGGTCTTGAAGGTGGAAAAGCAGCAGGTGTATCAGCCTCCCCAGCCATATGGCACCTGGGGAAAACCAAAGGGTTTTCCTGAGGGTCGTGTCCCAGGAGCCGCAGCCAAACGCAGCCCAGGCACCGCGGGGCCAACGAAGCCAAGAGGCCAGAAACAGAGTTACTGGCATAGAGCGTTAGTACAAATATCTGCTGGGTTTGTTAACTGGTGTATTTTACAAAGGAGGCTGACCCCAGCAGTAAGGAGGGTGGTGAGCTCCCCAGGAGTGCAAAGAGGAGGGCAGCAAGGGGAGTTTTGTGCACCAGGTATGCAGGTGGAAAGAGGTACACACAACACAATTATATTAGTTTAGGATCAGAATCAAGCTTTTGATTCTGACAGAAAGGTTGGGGGATTATTAAAAATGCTGTTTAATTGCTGTGACTGCCTCTTCTGTTAAAGTGTTAGACCTCTTGTTTCTCATTCATTATGGAACAAAAGACTAAGCATTTAAAATACTCCTTTGTCGCCTAGACCTATAAGATAAACC
Source organism: Falco naumanni (assembly GCF_017639655.2). Classification (NCBI taxonomy): domain Eukaryota; kingdom Metazoa; phylum Chordata; class Aves; order Falconiformes; family Falconidae; genus Falco; species Falco naumanni. The sequence continues at coordinate 41,799,803 of NC_054061.1, forward strand.
GCTGCCCTACTCCTTTCCTATTACGGCAGAAGTAAATAAAATCTTCTCATCTGCTTATACTAGAAAGGTGATCTTGTTGAAATAGTTATGAGATATGATTTGGGAGCATCTATGCTCAGTGTTCCTCTTTGCCAGCTCTTCCTCACCAGCCCCAGTTCTGTTTTCTTTCATCAGATCAGAATCAGAAGTCATCCAAATTTAACACACAGTTCCACCAACAGCTATAAAATCTTAGTCACGGTCACAGAATAAATTAAAAAATGAAATATATACCATCAGAAAGGGTAAACCCCATGGTTCTGATGTGCATACCCTCCATCAGTTTCTCTACATGGTTGCACCAATACTCCCAAGGAAAAGCCTGCCGCAAGAGGCTCTTACCACGAAGGTGCTTCCATGATCACTGTCGTAAGTGAAACTGCAAAATGTCACGAACTGTGAAAAATATTCTTTGTTTGTTTTTGAGGGGAAAAAAAAGAAAAGAAAACCCCCAAAACTTAGTCCAGACAAATCTTTAGTTATTCTTACAATGTATTACAGGGCCCAGTCTGAACTCATATCTCAATAGATTACAATCCACATCATCTCGCATTTGGCAAAAGTGCCAATTCCTCTGAGCTACAAAGAACAATATATACTTAAGTCCATACTCACCTCAATCAGTCTGTGTCTGCGCATTCTGTGGGGGATTTAGAGGATGCACAGGTCATTGTATCAGAGAACTGAAGAGACATATTACAGTACATTATGCTGGGCTTCACCTGGACTGGACACACATGAAAGAGAATTCAGCTGCCACAGCTCCCTTTGTATCTCCGTTTTTCAAATTCTGAAAACAAGCTAAAAAGAAGAAAAGGGACTCAACTTTTTTAAACCCATAAAAACTACTGGATAAAGATATAATCACAGTTTGAATCAAAGTAAACAATATTAACATCAAATTACGGACACTTTTAAACTATATATTCTAAACGCGATGTTTTCATGTTCATTGAAAATTTGTTTCCATCTACATTAATTGCATTACAGTGATTTAATGAAATGCCTTGTTAAATTGTTAGAAGAATAGGTAATATCCATATAAAAAGAAGAGAACAAAATATAGCACCTAGCAAGGTTTTAAGTAAAAAGCTTACTGTTAGGTACTTTGTATTGAATTTGTATAAATGACTCAAGTAGATGTAAAATACAAATGGGGGGGGGGGGAATCCTGTAACAAAGAAAGAATGATAAAGTAGGATTTATTAGTCTTTCAAGTTTGCATTTAAAAAAAAAAAAAAACCAACAAAAAAACCCCAAAAAACAACCAGCCTCTCAGTTTTGTGCAGAACCAGTTCTGAATTTAGAAGTAATATCTGTGCTAAATAGATATTAGATGCAAAACTATAATAAAGAACACCTTGTTTTCCTAAGGATTTAGGCAAGAATGATCCTTCTACACCAGATCATTGTCACATGTGAGTACATGATGTACCTACCTCAGACAAAACTTGCTGAGCTCTACAGGAGTTTCACTTGACTTCAAATATTGTCCAAGGTCTAGAGGTTGATTCTGGGAAGCACTGAAAGTCATCAGTCCCAATTACTTGTACAAGAATTGCAGACAAAAAGCTCCTCATACTCAGGGAGCAGAGTAAAGATGAAGTCGTTCATAGTAAACCCCAGCTTATTAAAAGTATGAAAGTGTCTACAGATAAATTTCCAAAAGCAACTGGGTGCCTTCTCTCTGGATTTAAAAAACATTCTCCCCCAGGAAACCTGATCCTGCAGATGTGTCATGCCCTTTTTCACAGATATAAACAAACCATTTCAATTTTCATTTTTTCAAGGTGATAAACCAGAAAGCTGGTGGCTTTAGCTGGAGTGCTATACTTACATTAACAGAGGTAAAGAGCCAGACGCTGTCTTTGAGGAAATGTGTTTGTGAGAAGGTGAGCAGCCATGGTGGAAGAACTCTTAATTCTCTCAGCTCTTCATTTTACTAGTTTAAGAAAAAAGGCATCACTTGTATACACATATTCAACATGTTCAGTAATTACAACAGAACAAGCTTTGATTTACGTGACTGTTGATTAGTGGCATGAGCTACACCATTAGCCATGTGGTGAGTGGATTTCCACCAGACAGCAGCAGCTGCAGCAAAGGTTATGCATTTCACTTTCTGTATAAGACCTCACCACCCTTAATATGTTTGTTCTGATAAAATTTTTCAAAAATTTTACCTGCCACCCCATTGGTTTCCTCCACACGTTTTAGCTTGTCTTTTTATTGTGAAGCAGTTTTATGTGAGAATTGATTTTGACATATGTTTGTACAGTATCTACCACCAAGCCAGAGGAAAGCCTAAAATGCTCTTTTGCTTTGTGGTTACCAGGTGGTCAAGGCTGAAAAGTTCTCTGAGTTGAAGAATTCTAGAGAATGAAGTAACCTCTGCCCTCTCCTGAAATATTTTTTTCCCATCTCTTAAATTACCCCCAGTGGTATGATTATGCAGCTCAGCGGTGATGCTGAACAAAGCAGAAGTTAATAACATCAGAAGGACAGCACCTTGCTTTGGGCAGTGTTGGGGGGAGTGGTGGTCAGAGCCCGTGGACAGCACACAGGGGTGCAGAGAGGTGCTCCTGGTGCAGAAGGACAAATGCTTTCCCTGGAGCACTGCTATGATCCCTCCTGCTGGGGACAACAGCAGTGTAACTCTCTTGGTAGACACTAACAACTCCTGACTCTACTCCGGCCAAGTTAGACTGGTCAGTTTACATGGGCAGCAAAACACTCACCTGTGCTCCCAGCAGACTGGGACCTGCGTGTCCCCCCAGCGCCATGGGTCCGCTCCGCAGGTGGTGAAGCAGCGATGAAGGCGACAACGGCTCTGGGGCGGTCAGCACCCCCTGCGGCTGGCATGGACAGGTCCAGAAGACAACCTGCCTCCATGGCCTTACTCTGTGTCCTGGCTCAGAGAGCTTCAACCACTGACTCAGGTCTCCTGAACCGCTGGCGTTTGCAATCTCAGGTGCCTACAAGTCAGGCAAGGAAGGCGAAGGGAAACCTTGCTAGTATCATCAGAACCTGCCAGGTTTTCTTTTCCATATTCATTTATGTACAACGATTAGCTCGTTCTTTTCAAATGCCAGGGATGTATTGCTCACTAGAGGAACTTCAGTACCCAGCAGTCTTTAATGTAAAAGGCAAACCTTTCCACTAATGAGCAGTTTGTCTAGTGTTCTTAACCTTATCAGCAGCTCCTGAAGTGATAAAGGCTTAACTATTATGCACTGAAAGGTGTTGATAATTCTCAATCTTCATGCAGAAAAAGGCTCTTTTTTGTCACTTCTTACAGTCTACTGTTAAACTTACCAGACTGCTTACAAATTACCTTGCCTGTTCTGCAAAGCAGACAGCTGGATGCGTTGGTGGGCAGTCGGCAGGTGGAGCCTCCTCTTGTCAGGACAAAAATGATACCTGCTGCTTAACAGAAAAAGAACAGTTTGCAGTTTAATGATTTAGACCTGTCCTAGGAAACGACCAGAGCTCTGAGTAGCTGGCACAAAAGAAATAGAAAGAAAAGGGGAAAAAAAAAAAAAAAAAAAAAAAAAAAAAAGCTGAAAAGAGAAACAAACAAGGGTGGCAAAGCTGATGTGAATATCTAACCGTGGCACGGCAGCCGGAGCAGGGTATTAGAGCTGCACTGTACTCCCTGCCCCTGAGAAAAAAAAGAAAAGAAAAAAAAAAAGGGGGGGGGGGGAGCAGCAAGGGGAGGAAAAAGAGCACAGCTAGTTTAGGCTTAGCTTTGCAGGGTTATGGAGTGAAGAACACAGGACATCATTGTGTCTGTGTAGCAGCAAGAGAAACAATAAAAGCTTGATCAGCTGAATGCTTAAATATGGCTGAATGTTTGATGAGATGAAGATGTAATTTTGTCTATGCTCCCCAAGGGTCTGGATTAAATATGACTACAGGGCCTAATCAAATAGCTAGTCACTGAACAACAGTCCCAACTGCATTTTTCATTCCAGGCATGCCGGGTTACCCCCCCCGCCTCATCCAAGTACATTACTTATTCACTGGTTTGTCAGCACTGTGCATTATTAGCGCTTGAGAGATAAAACTTTAAGTGTTGCTCCCAATTAGCACAACAGTGACCACGCACCATGCTCTGTGCTTAATGCCTGCTCTCAGAGAGGAGCTGGTTTTGAAGGTCTGAGGTGGAGGGAAAAAAAAAAAAAAGAAACAGCTTAAGCATTCATTTTGAGTGGAGAGACAGCTCCTATTAACATTTAACAGCATTTGTGCAACTTGGTGCGGAGGTTATGATGCAAATGAGGAGGAATTAAAAGTGGCCAGGGGTTTGTCATTGATGGATTGCAGTCTGGTGGTGTTCACACTTCTGCCGTGTCCATCAGAAGCGATTACTGTGTAATTAAACCTTATTTCTCGACTCTTCAGTGCATAATTACTTTGTGAATGTAACCATCATCTAAAAAAGCTACCAAAATGCTTTAGCATTTAGTCTAGCAGTCATTTCCCTAGCTTGTGTCAGATATAACCATCAGACAGTGCAAAAGAACTGTCACTTTTAATAAGAGGCAAAAAATTAAATGAAACAGTATGCTTATTACAGGAAAATTAGGCGTTCAAGTGGTAGAGTCCTTTTCTGCTATTTGCATAATTTATTCTTTTTTGTCCCTCACACCAGAAGCTTCAGGCAATTTTCTTCACATTTAAATAGATCGCACATTTAAGGCTACTTAAGGAAAATTATCACTTTGCATATTTTAATTGTTGTGAAGAAAGTGAATAGAAGAGGTCTGCAGCTTGGGCTCTTGAGTCGGTCAGATGCTCAACTCTCTGATTCTGGAGCTCCCCACTGCTCCACTAGAGATAACCCTGCAGTTCACAGCCATCCACTTGCATTTCATCAGCATGCAAATGCAGCTCCAAGCACTACAATAAGTGGGTCTTTGATATTTACAAACTAGCCACTAATAACTAAAATGTAATTTGTTTGACATAACTTTAGATTCTCTTATCTGACTGCCTTTAAAAAAAACAGATAAGTCCTTTAGCTTTACAAAACCTAAGATATCACCCATTCAAACCGCAGCCTGCCCTATAAAGTCTGAAAGCATTATTCGTGGCAAAATCATGTCAGGTTCTCTTGTCAGTGGAGTTTCAGCCACACATCTCTCTAATTTCATTTTCAATTCTTTTGTTTAATTTGCGCTCCTCCCTACCTTAATCAAATGAAATGAAAATTCAAATAAGACTTGGAGCGAACAGCTCATTTTACTTTTACCTACAGAAATACATCTATTAGTCTGACGCTATGGAGAAATGGATGTCCCAGTCACCAAGAGAAGGATGCACACTCGCCTTACCCTACTTTGTGTGATAATCTGGAAAGCAGAGAGAAAGAGAGAGAGAGAGAGAGAGAGAGACGGGGTTATGGTACAGCACTGTACAAAGCAAAACACTGTAAACAGACTGATGACTGTACAAATTCAGTTAATTATGAAGCTAATGAAAAATGAAAAGGGAGTTCTAATGAAAAATTTGATCAAATGTTATTCAGATTATCTTTTCAAGTAATTAAGTGGTGTGGAAAAAAAGGTTCCCCAAGGTACGTTTTAGCTTGTGATCTTTTTCACTTGGAAAAAAAAATACAATAAAGTTGGAAGAGAGTGAAAGTCAGTTTTCTTTTTCAAAAGCCACTGTCTCTCAACAGGCCAAGATACAGATTTCATTAGATCAGCATCACTTTTGTTTGGTTATCAGTGATCATTCCCTTTGGTTACTGGTCATTTCAATACTTAACTGACTTTAAATACATACCCAAAACATTACTAAATATCCACATCGTTTCTGTTAGCATATCTTTGCAGAAATTAAGGTATCATTCATCTTCAAAAAGTCATGCAGACTACTTTACTAGAAACCAAAATACAAACTTCAAAGTAAGATTGAGTCCTGTTATTTGAAACAAACAAACAAAAAACCACCCATACCCAAAAGCTGCGTTCCTTTTTTTTTTTTTTCCTTTACTGTTATTAAAGTAAAATATGTATTTTCAACATGGAAAAGAATATAAACAGGTTCAATCCTTTTCATGATCTGGAAAGATGTCACAGAATTTATGATATTTTCAGAACAATCTGATGACTTAGAGGAGCTGGAACAATACAGAATCCAGTATTTAAAGCTCATATGAAGGAACTCATGTATCCATCACCTTTCCTGTGTATTTCCAAAATGTTACAAAAGTAACATGAACAGTGTCATGCTGAATGGACCCCAAATCCCTGCATATTAAACAGAGAATAAATTCAATTTGTCTTTCTGACCTTGATTGCACAGAATGAGAACTAAGGTACCTTTTATTATGGTGTATTGCAGTGATTAAAATTCACACCTACATGGAAATGCAGGAAATGCAACTATAGGAAATACATGTGTACATACTGGGGCAGAGCTTTCTTTATTCAAAATTATAAACAAACCTAATAAATCCTTGGAAACTACCTCTTTTCTCCTCTGCTCTGCTTCTCCAAGTTCTTCTAGATTATTTCCTTGGGAGGAAAGTGGCACAGTAAATTACAGCACAGCCAAGTCCTGTAACAGACTCCTTTACTCCTATATGTGAGGATGGAAGGATGGAAGATTTCTCAAAATTTCATCACAATTTCAGCGCCTATTCTCTCTTAGAATGACACTATAGGCACAGATGCTGTGGCCTGGCATATCTGTACCTGGCTAGCTACCGTGATAGTGCTCACCAATATGAATGAATAAACACTCTAATTAGTACTGCTACATGGGCTGGAATATTTTGGAGGAGGAATGAGAATCTTTTGGGTTTATTTTCATGTCCTCCTGTAGTAAACATGTTTCACTAGAGCTTTCATTCACAGAAAAAAACAACAAAATTTAAGTTACTAGGTTTGGCAAGAAAAACGGTAATTGCAAAGCACTTTTATACAATTATTATGACTTAGAATTTTTTAAATATAATATTCAAATGTCGTTAGAGTACATTTGTATCATGATATGGGCTTGGTTAATACGATCAAACTGAAACACTGCTAAAAGCGAGCGACTTTCATCTGTCCTACCCCCCGTTTACAGCACAGACTTCTGCCTGTACGGTTCGGTTATTCAGGCAAGTGGAGAAGCAAGGTCCCCGATGGACATAGCTAATCCAAGAGCAGTTGCAACTGTAAATGCAAATACACTGAAAAAGCTGCCTTAAGCAGTAAAGCTCACATTGTGTATGTACCCCACGAGTGGGGAAAGCTGTTGATACAGCTGCATCTACTCCCCATGCTCTTTGCCAGCAGAGCATGTTACTTTGCTGTCACAGTCAAAAGCTTCATGTGGCTCCAGCCCCCGAACAGCATTTCTTTCATTCCCCAGGCAGTTCCTTCCCCAGTGTTGCCACACTCTGAATCATGCTTCATTTCTTGATGAAGCAATTCACTTTTGCCAGTAAAATTCTGTAGGAATGTTTGGTTTTCTGTTCCAAAAGAACAGGAGCAGAGCAGGAAAAAACAGAGCACTGCCAGCGCTGACATCTCTGAGCCTTGAGCAAAACCGCACCTAACACAGAAAGCAAATTTTGGAAAAGGTTTTATGAAGGACACTTTCCACATTTACACCAAATTGATTTCTACTTGTCCCAACAAAACTGCCTTCCAGTTAAGGTGGAAAACTACTTTATTCTTTTAAGGAACGCTGTTATCATTAGAGTTTGAGAAACAACTCATTAGTTCCTAAAATCCATCTCTGTACTGTGACTAAAGTTTTACCTTTTGAACCTCAACAGTTTTATGACAAACGCACCCTCAATAAAGACAGACAACAGCACCAGCTACGGTGATGTGTGAATCAGCTGCGAGGTGGGGGTGCCTGGACCCTCACCCAGGAGCCCAAGACACCACAAGAAAAGCAGTTTCTGCATTTCACACATCAGGCAGAACCCCCTTCCCCAATGCAAGCCCCCCCCCCCCCCCCCCCCCCC